>NW_016822477.1:330023-387143 GCF_001698545.2 Rhinopithecus bieti | reverse complement strand
AAAAAAAAAAAAAAAAAAAAAAAGAACACAGACCCTAGATCAAGCTGTGTTAGGTTCAAATCCCAGCTCTACTTCTTACTGAGACCTGGAGTAAGAGCTCAGATCTGTGCCTTCGTTAGTGTGCTGGTAAACTAGCTCTTTGTAATGTAAAAGTTAAAAGAAAAGTCCTTATTTATTTCTTTTGTGTAAATGCCCCTACCACATCTGATTTGATCAGCCTATTCTCGTTGGCTCCATCGAAACACTACATGGTTAAGTCACCACATAGACAATATGGAGACAATATAATAGTACTTTCCTTGAAGATTAAGTATATGTAAGATGTTTAATACAATGCCTAGCAAATGGTAAACATTACTTAAGGGTTACTTGCTGTTCTTATTGTATGATAACTTGGTTAATATTAGCCTTCTTATTCAGTTGACTTTGAATTCCAAAGGGCCCAGACTTACGTTTCTTTAATTTATCTTTGTCTCCCCTAAAAGGACTGCACAGTATCCGGGGCATAGTTGGCCCATACTAAACATTTAATGAATTAATAAATGCATCAATGAAAGACATTCTTATATTAAATGAAAAGAGAGATCAGTTGACTTCTAAAATTCTTTCAACATCCAAGACTCTGTGATAGAGATAGCCCAGCGGGACAGAGAGGCTCTTGAAGAGCAAGATTCTATTCCTCACAGGCTGACTTTCATGTCTATGAGATTTGGTACATGCAGAAAATCTGATTCAGACCTTTATTGTTACTATTATAGCTGTGTATATCCTGGAATCTGCTTAACCTGTGTTAAGTTTAAGCTTCCTCGTCTGAAATTCGGGATAACACCTAAATCACAGACTGTTGGGAAGCTAAATGAGGTGATGTGGGAAACTACATTATAAGCTACAAGTATACAACTGCAAAATGAGCTGGATGAGATGATCTGGAAGATTCCCTTCATCTCTAGTCTGGGCCATTTTTCCACCTTAAAGTTTCATATAGAATGAATGCCAGTGTTGGAGATTCTGTGTCTTTATTCAGTTGATCATAACTTACCTTTCAGACCTTATGCAAAGCCAAATATTCCTACAGCATCCTGAGCAACCCCAATCCGAGTGACTATGTGCTTCTGGAAGAGGTGGTGAAAGACACTACCAACAAGAAGTCTACCACACCCAAGTCCTCTCAGCGGGTCCTTCTGGATCAGGAGTGTGTGTTTCAAGCCCAAAGCAAGTGGAAAGGTGCAGGAAAATTCATCCTTAAGCTAAAGGAGCAAGTGCAGGTAAAGTTTAAAGTTATTTGTCTCTGTTCATAAGTTATACTCATAATCACACTGTAGCCAGATCTGGAAGCTGGTGAAATTTAAGAGAAAGTTCCTGAGTCAAGGAATGCAGTTAGGAGAAAATTATTTGGCTTTGTTTTCACTATATGGAAAAACATGTGGCCGAACTTGCGGTTAAGCAGTCCTAGAGGGGAGCTCCTCAGCCCTACTCTCCAAAGCTCTAGAGAGAAGAGGAAGGCGCTCTTCTGAAATAGGGTCATGTGACTGAGGAACCTGAGTTTAACCTAATACCAGTGGAAAGTTCTTTGTTCCCACAGGCATCTCGAGAAGATAAAAAGAAAGGCATTTCTTTTGCAAGTGAACTCAAGAAGCTCACCAAGTCAACTAAACAGGCCCGAGGACTTACATCACCTTCTCAGCTCTTGACCTCAGAAAGTATCCAAACCAAGGAGGAGAAACCTGTGGGTGGCCTGTCCTCCAATGACACAATGGATTACCGACAGTGACTAAGGGCAGCACGTTTAACCCAGGTATAGTTAAGTCATTGCACCATCCTGGAACAGGGCTTAACTTAAACTACTTTGTAAGGCATAATTAGTACGATGTCGTTTATCTTTTCCAACAGGAGGATGCCCCTCGAAGGCAGGTAGGCATGGGACCTTAAAACAGGAAAAGGGCTCTGAAGATATGTATAACATGATGTTCTACTGAGCACTGCCTATAAAGAAAACAGGAAAGAGGCCGGGCGCGGTGGCTCACGCCTGTAATCCCAACACTTTGGGAGGCTGAGGCAGGTGGATCACCTGAGGTCAGTTCAAGACCAGCCTGACCAACATGGCGAAACCCCGTCTCTATTAAAAATACAAAATTAGCTGAGCATGGTGGTGCATGCCTGTAATCCCAGTCACTCAGGAGGCTGAGGCAGGAGAATCACTTGAACTTGGAAGGCGAAGGTTGTGGTGAGCTGAAATCATATCATTGCACTCCAGCCTGGGCAACAGGAGCGAAACTCCGTCTCAAAAAAAAAACAAATATATATATATATATGTATGTATGCAACTGGAGCTTTTGTAATTTTAGACCTTCTTACTTTGTAGATAAGCAAAGGTCCCAAGAAGTCAACTTGCTCAAAGTACTGTGACAGCCTTATTTCATCAGACAACTGTCTTCATTATTAATAACTGACAGGAACATTCTTCAAGGCCTCTATGGATCATCCAGCTTTTATTCTTTTGGATTTCTAGTTTTATTGCTGTTTTAATTTAGGTTTGATGTAGCCTCAACAACCTCATCTCCTTCTGCCTCAATTAAACAATAATCTGGCATCCGGGATATGGTTAAAAAGAAACCAAAATAACATAACAGCCTCAATCCTAAAAATGCAATAAATTTACTGCTTGATATTCACATAAATTCATTTTATCTTAAAACAAATTATTTACATGAGACCTGAATAAAAGCATGCGAGGGAACCAATGGTTTCTCCTTTTCGCTTAGTTTCCTAATGAACCTAAGGGTTCATTAAAGCCAGCTTTTCACCTGTTCCATGGTAGTTCACAGATTTAAAATTCCCAAGATCAACAGCACAGTGAAAGCATTGCTGCTTACGTCACAGAGCTTCACCATCTGCCTTTATGACAATGAGGACCTTCTCATACAAAACTGCCAAACTGCAGAAACTCACTATTAAAGAACTCAGTGATGCCTCTTGACAGAGCCAGATTTGACTTACAACAGCCCAAAAGAAGGCCCAATACATCGAGACCATGTTTCCACATTTAAAGAGCAACTCCTAAAATAACTGGTGTCCTATATTACACTCTGCAGTGGCCAAAATTTTAAATATTGTTTTCCATATCCAGCAGTTAGTATCAAATAAATCATAGGTGTGATATTATACATGCCTCTGTAACTTCTGTAAGGAGGTGAAATTACACTAAAGCTGGCAAATTGGTCATATACTGGTCTACATATAAAGAGCCCTCTATATGCTACAAGATTACTTCTTAAGTACAGAAGAATACAACTCCATTAGAAATTTGACTTAAAAATAATATGCCTGGCCGGGCGCGGTGGCTCAAGCCTGTAATCCCAGCACTTTGGGAGGCCGAGACGGGCGGATCACGAGGTCAGGAGATCGAGACCATCCTGGCTAACACGGTGAAACCCCGTCTCTACTAAAAAATACAAAAAACTAGCCGGGCAAGGTGGCAGGCGCCTGTAGTCCCAGCTACTCGGGAGGCTGAGGCAGGAGAATGGCGTGAACCCGGGAGGCGGAGCTTGCAGTGAGCTGAGATCCAGCCACTGCACTCCAGCCTGGGCGACAGAGCCAGACTCTGTCTCAAAAAAAAAAAATAATAATAATATGCCTACTGTAATGAACATTGCTAACTGCTTATATTTTAGGAGACTAGGGGAGGGTGATTGATAGTGATTTAGATGATTGCCTTTAGATTCTATTGTCCTGTAGCAAGTATTTATTTTTTCTGACCAACGGACTCACATGACATTCTTTTTTCTTCTTCTAAGCAAGCAGATATTTAGAATCATTCTGTTGACTTCACAACTTTGCTTAAAGCTGGGGAAGGCTGGGCCGGGCGCAGTGGCTCACGCCTGTAATCCCAGCACTTTGGGAGGCCGAGGCAGGCGAATCACGAGGTCAAGAGATTGAGACCATCCTGGCCAACATGGTGAAACCCCGTCTCTACTAAAAACACAACAATTAGCTGGGCGTGGTAGTGCGTGCTGGTAGTCCCAGCTACTTGGGAAGCTGAGGCAGGAGAATCGCTTGAACCCGAGAGGCAGAGGTTGCAGTGAGCTGAGATTGCGCCACTGCACTCCAGTCTAGCGACAGAACGAGACTTCGTCTCAAGACAAAACAAAAGCTAGGGAGGCTTCTAAGTCACTGGTGCATCTATGTGAACTGACATCCCACGTTATGACCTCCTTTACAATGGTCTTTTCAAGAAAGAGCACTTGTAAAAGAAAAGAAGGGCTCATAAGAAAACAAGTTTAGGGTTTAGGGCCAGGCGCAGTGGCTCATGTCTGTAATCCCAGCACTGTGGGAGGCTGAGGTATGTGGATCACTTGAGGTCAGGAGTTCGAGACCAGCCTGGCCAACATGGTGAAGCCCCGTCTCTACCAAAAAATATAAAATTCCTGTAGTCCCAGCTATGCAGGAGGCTGAGGCAGAAGAATCACTTGAACTTTGGACCTAGACGAGAGGCAGAGAGCGAGCGAAAATAAAAGTTTAGTATTTTTGCCACTTTCTAGGAACATAGTATTTCATATTTGTTCTAAAATGATCCCTTTTAAAGTTTCAATAATCTACCAATTTTTAAATAAGAATGTATTCATCTTATTATCTGAAGTAGTAGTCGAAGGAATTCCACCTTAAAGTTGAACAGTTTATTTGAAGGTGATTTTTTTTAAAAAAGAAAACTTTCTAAAGAATGTGAAATATGTCTAAGGCAGAAATAACCTAATGTTCTACTTCCTAGAAACATCATGTTCTAACATTGTGAGTACAGACGAAACAGTCTCTTCCCCAAACCTAGCCACTAGAGCTGTGGCTGGAAAACTCTGAACCCTTGCTATACCGTAAGTGTTTCTGTTTCTTCATTTTCAATATTCTAATAAGCCTCTGTATACAACATTACAGGTGAAGATCTTTCAGCAAGAAGTTAAAGAGTGAACATGGTGGAAAAAAATATAATTTACTTATTTTCATCAGACTTAAACTGGAAATTGATGATTTCTGAACTGAAGTCTTCACACATGTGAGATCCATGCTGAGGAGAAGCAAAATGGCACAGGGCTAGTTGCCACCAACCAATTTACGGATGAATGAAGCAATGAAGCCCAGGGGACTGCCATTTTATAAATATCAGCAGTTGGAAAAATCATCACGAATTGACTTAGAGCAAGGGTCAGCAAGCTTGTCTGTAAAGGGCCAAATAGTAAATATTTTAGGGCTGGGGGCCATAAAATATGTTGCAACCACCCAATTCTGCCGTTGTAGTGCAAAAGCAGCCACAGACAACACATACATGAAGGAACGTGGCTGTATTCCAATAAAACTTTATTTATGGACACTGAAATTGGAATTTTATATATTTTTCACATGTCACAAATATTCTTGTTTTGACTTTTTTTCAACCATTTAAAAACATCAAAACTATTCTTAGTTCAGGGGCCATACAAAAACAGGTGGCAGGCTAGATTTGGCCCAAGGACCTTAATTTGCCAACACAACTAGGAGAACTGGGAACAAGGGGCACAAAGATCTGAAAACAAGAAAGGAAGTTTAGCCATACATTTTATGGCTGAGAATTAGAAGCTTTGGAGCATTTCAAGTGTAAATATGTCCTATAACGTAAGAGTCATTAAAATTCAATTTAGTTCCCGTATTGTATACCACAGTGCACTCTTCTTTAGGACTTTTACATATAGAAATAATATTGGGGTTTTCTTTTTTAAGGTTATTGCTTATTCAGTTAATGGGGTTGCTTTAAAAAAGGTTATTGCTTAATCACAGATTACTCATTTTTGGTTTTCAAAATTAGAATGATGTATAATTTAATATCTGCTGAACTGCAATGTCTTCACAAGAAACCTAACAATTTTTTAAAGCAAAAGTAGATTGAGTTGGTGTTTAAGGTAAATTTATTTATTTTACAAGGGTTGTACTGACACTGTACTTATATATTTATTATACATCGCTCTTGATATTGCCATGGATTAGAAGCATTAGTAGTTCTCAGTACTTGAAGACAAACTTCTAAAAAGAAAATATATGCTCTGAACATCTGAAATGGGCTAGACTTTGAAGTAAAATCGCTTCATTTCTGATTAACTGAAGAGCTATTGATCCAAGTCATACTTGCCATTTAATGTAAATTATTTTTAAACTTTGCTGCACAAAACCATCAAGTAAGTGTAAAGGATTCTTCATATTCTTGGTATGAAGCAAATTATGAATTTTAAAATGAAATATGTATTCCTCCAAAGTAAAACCCAAACTTTTATCTTTCCATTGGTACCTCTGAATTTTAAGACTTTTCTTCAAATTACAAAACACTAAAACTCCTAAACTTCACTTTGAGGAATTTTTTTAACCAATTATAAAAATAAAACCATCCCCATGTGTTTCCTGCATATTCTAAAAACAGAAGTGTTAAAAATACACCACACAGGCTGGGCACAGTGGCTCACGCCTGTAACTCTAGCACTTTGGGAGGCCAAGGCGGGTGGATCAGGACAGAGAACGAGGCCATCCTGGCCAACATGGTGAATCCCGATCTCGACTAAAAATACAAAAATTAGCTGGGCGTGGTGGCACGTGCCTGTAATCCCAGCTACTCGGGAGGCTGAGGCAGGAGAATCACTTGAACCTGGGAGGTGGAGGTTGCATGAGCCAACATAGCACCACTAACTCCAGCCTGGCAACAGAGCAAGACTGTCTCAAAAAAAAAAAAAAAAAAAAAAAAAAAAAAAACACCACACAGCTTTCACGTCATTGAAAGTTCTTACTGGGTCAAAGCCTTAAGGCTAGAACTACCATTTTCTTGTCAACAGAATGCAGGTTATTACAGTTTGATGTAATCTATACAATAGTATAGGTTTAAGTCAAGTAAGTCTGTAACAAATGCACAATGCTGCTCCATTTAAAAAATATTCTGGGCCGGGCGCGGTGGCTCAAGCCTGTAATCCCAGCACTTTGGGAGGCCGAGATGGGCGGATCACGAGGTCAGGAGATCAAAACCATCCTGGCTGACACGGTGAAACCTCGTCTCTACTAAAAAAATACAAAACTAGCCGGGCGAGGTGGCGGGCGCCTGTAGTCCCAGCTACTCGGGAGGCTGAGGCAGGAGAATGGTGTAAATCTGGGAGGCGGAGCTTGCAGTGAGCTGAGATCCGGCCACTGCACTCCAGCCCGGGCGACAGAGCGAGACTCCGCCTCAAAAAAAAAAAAAGAAAAAAAATTCTGGAAACACTTTTTATCAAGCCTCTATAAGTGAACATACCAGTTTGCCCTACCATGTGTTGAAAACTGAGTTACTGGTCTAAGTGGCTAGAGGTCAAATGAAAACTCTGCAGAGTAACAAGATGAAAAGACTGGTCTCTAGGTTTATCATTTGGTTCTGATGCTTTCTAAGCACCGCCCCACTGTGTATATTTTACAACATAAATCTGAGACTGAAGTTGAGACCAGATTGTTTAGCAAGTGAGAGAATCCAGCCTACTGCCTAGGTTGCATCCCAACTTAGTTGTTTATCACATTTTGAGGTGAAAGTACATACTTCATTGTATTTGAGTCTTTGTGATTATAGAAAAAACACATTGTTTTAAAATGCAAAGAGTTGGCCGGGCACAGTGGCTCATGCCTGTAATCCCTAACACTTTGGGAGGTTGAGATGGGTGGGATCACCTGAGGTCAGGAGTTCGAGGTCAACATGGTGAAACCCTGTCTCTACTAAAAATACACAAATTAGCTGGGCGTAGTGGTGGGCACCTATAATCCCAGCTATTGGGGAGGGTGAGGCAGGAGAGAACTGCCTGAACTCAAGAGGCAGAGGTTGCAGTGAGTGGAGACTACACTACTGCACTCCAGCCTGGGTGAAAGAGCAGACTCCATCTCAAAAAAAAAAAAAAAAAGAGAGTCTAGTCTACTATTACACACAAATGGCCAGCACAACCTGATGTTGGCCAAAAATATTAAAGTTTTATTTAAAGCTTTATCTGAATTACACAGCTATATTAGTATGCCAAGTAAAAGAAATTATCCTAAATAGCCACTATGACTATACTGATTACCATTTCACACTTTTTAGGCTACCAGAAATCTGGGTAGCAAACTCTTATCATTAAAGTTGATGTGCACAAGAATCTAAATATGTAAGTTGGGTTCATTACAATATTTTAAGACGTATCACTAAAAGTGAAGAGAAAGGAGCATGAATTCTGTCACTCTGTTCAGTGATGCCAAATGTGTAGGAAGTAATGATCCTATCTGGGTAGAAAGTGCTCTTTGAGGGGTAAAGCTTCTTTTCATGTCATCGTTAGCAAGTAAAAGTTATTTACAGATTCTCCAGTTGGGAGTAAATATGAAGTCTAGACTCAACAAAAGTTGAGTTATAAGTTACTTGTTTTTAATCAAACTTGCTTTCATAAAGGCCTCCCATCTCAATGGCTCTGGAGACATTGGAAGCTCATTAATGAAAGTGGGCCTTCTATGATATGTACCAATTTACCTTTTGCTAACTACATCTTCCCCTTCCTTTCTTCTGTCCTCTTCCAATATCTCTATAGACTTCTGTCCTCTGCCCAGAGACCCACAGGCCTTGCTTAATTCTGAAAAGTAATCAGGGCTTGCTTACTGGCCCAGTAAAATTGAATTAACTCTAAAACACAAAGCCCCACATCTATGCTCCCATGACAATAAAGAAGAGTAGGATTTTCCTGGCTGGTGTCTTTGATCTTATATTGGCAGCCTACAGGGAAAGTGCTCTCACGGTGAAAGTCTCTAACCCCTTTTCAGTTGCTTATATATCAGTAGTGAGGCCAGAAAAGATGTACCTGGGACCCCAAAAAAGTTAGAAAGAAAAGGGAGATTGCCTCTTACACAGAGTCTAGACTTGGGTCAATATTCCCCATGATCCACTGTTAATAATTTATGTGTTCTCTGCCATCTCTATGTATCAGCTTCCTAAAAGCAATCCTTAGCTGATGGCTATGGATTCTGACATAGGAATACCTGAAATGAGTCCCTTTGAAACACATACTAAGTCTCCATGATTACCAAGTTATTCTTTTTTTTTGAGGCAGAGTCTCACTCTGTTGCCCAGGTTGGAGTGCAGTGGTACGATCTCGGCTCACCACAACCTCCACCTCCCAGGTTCAAGCGATTCTCCTGCCTCAGCCTCCCAAGTAGCTGGGACTACAGACATGCACCACCATGTCAATTTTTTTTTTTTTAGTAGAGATGGGGTTTCACCATGTTGGCAAGGCTGGTCTTGAACTCCTGACCTTATGATCCATCTGCCTCAGCCTCCCAAAGTGCTGGGATTACAGGCGTGAGCCACCGCACCTGACCTACCTATTCTTATACATCTCTTAGATTCAAAACATACTATGCACAAGCCTGCCACCAAACAGTCCTCTGAAACCTTCCCTATTACAGATGACACAGGTCTCTAAACTTTTGACACAAGTAATTCTAACACTGAACTGGGTACTGTCGCATTTTTCAAAAGTGCTATGTGGATGATTTGACTCAACATGGAAGACTGAGGCTATGTCTTACACTCATTATTTTCCACCCCACTCTTAAGTGTCAGCATAGTGCTAAGCACACAGTAGGTGCTCATTATTTGTCTAATTAAAAAAAAAATTAAGGCTGTAGCTTAATATAGCCTCAGGATATGTGCAGGCCTGTGTGTGTGTGTGTGTGTGTGTGTGTATGTGTGTGTGTGATTACTCATAACTACATTTAGTTCTAAAAATAAAATTAATCAATATAAGCTTATGTAAGTTAATGCACAAATATATTTCCTCAAATTCACATAGGATACTCAAATATAGATGTATAAATTTGTGGTCCCACTGTGATTCTCCATATGTGTAACAAGAAAATAAAAGGCATAACACAGCTGTGAAATAGCTGATGAGTTTCTATTTTAAGCTGATTTTTCACCAGAAGTATAGTTTCTGCTGCCAAAGTAAAGTATAAATGTATTTGTATATGTTTGGAAAATAAATGATTTGTGACATGTATTGGTCACTTGTGCTCTGATGGGGATAGACCCTTTGGTTATCCACATAAATATTTATCACATTCCTGGACTTTGTTTTATATCTAAAAGGTGGACTAAAAGCAAATATTCATATGCTGAATCATACCTTTCTCATTAAATAATCAAGCCTTAAAAAATGTGACCTCAGAACCACTTTTAAAAATCATATATAATATGCTAGAAGACTAACATACACTGTTAAGCTCATATCCTCTCACTCTGCTGGAATGGTAAAGGAATTTTCTACTTTAGTTTACTTCATGCGAAAAAAGAGCTCTAAGCTCCAGAGTAAAATAACTGGCTGCTATGACTTTGAAACAGTAAGAGATCTCTTTAGTTGGACTGCTGTGCTTTTTTAAAAAATTTCTCATATCACAAGAACAGGAAGCAGAAACAAACAGCTGTTTAATTCAACTATTCACAATACAGAATATTTATAACTTAGTCACTGAAACACGCATTTCTTAGGCCACTCCTAGAATATGGGAATAGTTGTTACATAAAATACTGTTTTATTATTATGTTAATAAGAAAAAGCATTTTACCTGTTCCAAGAGGGGAAAAAAGCTCCTCATTGAGTATCCTTTGTCCCTAGAACAGAATGGTAAAGTCTTGGGCCTGGTTCTTCTACTGTAGAGCAATTCTTCCCCAGTCGCCCTCCAGGGAATGATAGAAAATGTGAAGAACTTCAGAGACTAGAATCATATTCAAATTTTCCTTGAAAGTAGCTATAATGAACACTAATACCTTTTTTAAAAGGCCAAATTAGGTAACTTCTTTAAGTGGATCATCCAGCAAAAGCCAATGAACCTGACTACAAGCTATTTTTTTCTTTTCTCAAAATCTTCATAAAATATATTAACTCAAATTTAGAATGCTTCTCATCTCCATCCACAGTATTGCAATAGAAACATTTAAAGAGTATTTAGTTATAAAAAGTAGCTAAATGTCTTCTCATGGTCTTGATTTTTCTGTGCTCTATGCCCTAATTTTAATATAGCAACTGCACTTCAGTAAGATCCAGTCCAAAGATTTTTTTAAAAAACTATAATGTACATGAAGCTTTTAAAAGGCAATATCATTAAGAAAGTAATTTCCAAATACTGGGGAGAAAAAAAAAGGCTTTGACTTCCTTGATGAAATGCCATATTCAGAATAGGGGCAGAACCCCATCCTATGCAAAGGGTCATTCTTCCTCCTCTTCCTAGCTATTCTTAGGAAGCTTTCCTTGTATAAAAAAAAAAGGTCCTAAGTTAACAACTCATCTTTATGTACATCTGCACACACAAATATGCAAGAAAGTCCACTGACTTCATTCCTCTACTGGTGTAGTGATGTTTTCAAATATTTTGTGAAATCCAGAGGCGATTCAGTAGCAACTTCACTGGAGTATCTTTTGATTAGCTGATTTAAATCTTCATTCAAAAATGAATCCCCTTGTAAAACTTTACCCTGGGAAAATATTTAAAGTATGAGTTAGAAGTTACTTATGCTATAAGCTAAAGTCAACCTGTGAACAAAGTTGAAAACGGCAACAGCTGACACCAACACATGCAACACAATGACACATGCTTGGTAAGGTCTTAGACATATCCTATATTGAATGAAACAGTTTCATGACCATCTCTGTAGAATTTCAACCTCAAATATCCATCCTATGATGAACTCCTAAACATTAAAAAAAAAAAAAAAAAAAAAAACTGCCTATAAAATAATTAAGCAAACTGGAGTTAGAGTTATTGAGATACATTGGTTTCTATCTCTTCTTTTAAAACATGAAAATATCCCATACCTTTATTTTGGGGTTTGAAGATTCAACAGGAGGATTGAATGTCATTTCTGCCATGCTATACGCTTCAAAAAGTTCAGCAGCAGATCTAAATCACAAACACAAATGTAAATATACCACCACATCTGTGTAACTCAAAAATAATTAGATTATACTCAGAGAATGATTCATTCTTAACCCATATATTAAGGTATAAGACAGTCCTGCTTTTGAAACTAACCAACCAACCCAGTCACTTAACAAATTCTAAATTCCCACGTAATGTCAACATTATTCAACTAAATCCACCTCACAGAGGTTTGGTATACATTTAGCAATACAGGCATAGACTCCAGAGAGAAAGCTAAGCTGAAGAAGTTCAGTTCAGTGTGATCAAATCCCAACCCACTGATAATGCAACTGAGTCTATCTTAGTCATGGGAGCCAGAGGACTGAAGCATGGAGTCATTCTCCACAGACTTAGAACACAGCTCAACTCTTTGCTACTGGCCTGGATAAAAAACAAGGAAAGGCCATTCAGGACAGAATACATGTCTATACCCATGGCGTGTAAATGAATCCTTAATGATTTGGAATTAGTTCACACTCTCCAAAACAGATAGGCAAGGGCCTACGAGGGTAGCAATTAGGCTCACATCCCAATACTCATTCTCCAGAAGCCCACTATGAGTCTCCTTTCTTTCTTAAGCCTTTGGGATAAGCCCATTCCTCATGCTTCTCCACAAAGGAAACATCTTTCCTTAGCAAAACTGCTAAAGAAAACATGTCATAAAATGATCATTATGAAGAGTGACAAAGAATTGTTTTCTCCTTTTTTCTTCTTTTAAAAAACAAGGCTGTTGGGGTGAAGACTGGGGACACGTGAGAA
Organism: Rhinopithecus bieti; assembly: GCF_001698545.2. NCBI lineage: Eukaryota > Metazoa > Chordata > Mammalia > Primates > Cercopithecidae > Rhinopithecus > Rhinopithecus bieti. The sequence goes on along the minus strand of NW_016822477.1, from coordinate 374,426 downwards.
ATGTGAGGAAAGAAAAAGTAAATGGCCATTTTATTTAATAAGGACAAAAGTTATCTCCACCCTACTCAGAAGGGTTCATGGAAAACTGCAGAGCTCTTGCCTCATGTAGAGGAGGCAGCAAATGACTGACTACTGTCATGTAAAATACAAGCCAATGTCACCAAACCTCCCAGTATTTCAAGAAAAGCAGGAAATGTGAATTTCAGATGAATTCTTTCAATATTTAAAAGACAGCAACTAATTCAATTTTTATCAAACTCTTGAGGCCAGAAAAATCAGCCTGGCCCAAAGGTCACCAATCTGTGATCTCTGAATTATAGAAACCAATGGGCTTGCAAAAGGAAAAACCCTACAGCAAAATATTAATTCCGGGTAATAAGTACACTGTAAGGTGCTATAGTTTGAATGTGTCCCCTCCAAAATTCAGACGCGGAAACTTAACAGTCAATGTGATGGTATTAAGAGGTGAAAGCTTTAAAAGGTGATTAAGCCATGAATGGGATTAATCCATTTATGCCTACTACTGTCCTAAGCTTTTAGGAGTTATTTATATCCTACTGCTCAAGGTCATCACCTAGGTCTGATTTTTCACACACAAAAAAATTTGCCACCTCTGGCATAAATGGGTTAAAGTCTTTATAGAAGAGGCTTCATGAACTTAAGCTGTGGCCCTGCTCCCCTTCTGTCCTGTCTGCCATGTGAGGGTGTGGGGTTCCTCCCCTCCAGAAGATGCAGCAACAAGATGCCACCTCAGAAGCAGAGAGGCGCCCTCGTCAGTCAACCAAACCTACCAGCACCCTGATCTTCAACTTCCAGCCTCCAAAATTGTGAGAAATAAATTTCGGTTCTTTTTTTTTCAGACAGAGTTTCACTCTTGTCGCCCAGGCTGGAGTGCAATGGCGAGATCTCAACTCACTGCAACCTCCGCCTCCCGGGTTCAAGCGATTCTCCTGCCTCAGCTTCCCAAGTAGCTGGGACTACAGGAACCCACCACCACGCCTGACTAATTTTTGTATTTTTAGTAGAGATGGGGTTTCACCATGTTGACCAGGCTAGTCCTAAACTCCTGACCTCAGGTGATCCACCCGCCTCGGCCTCCCAAAGTGCTGGGATTACAGGTGTGAACCACCGAGCCTGGCCCTCTGTTGTTTATAAATTACCCAGGCCTAGGCATTTTTTATGGTACCATAAATGGACTGAGGGATTTTTTATACCATTTTCTCTCTTTCTCTGTATAACTGAAGTATTTCCTGTCTGTATGCAAAAAAAGGTAAATTACTGGCTGGGCGCAGTAGCTCACGTCTGTAATCCCAGCACTATAGGAGGCCAAGGCATGTGGATTACCTGAGGTCAGGAGTTCGAGACCAGCCTGGCCAGCATGGTGAAATCCCATCTCTACAAAAATTACAAAAATTAGCCAGGCACGGTGGGGGGTGCCTGTAATCTCAGCTACTCGGGAAGCTGAGGCAGGAGAATCACTTGAACCCGGGAGGCGGAGGTTGCAGTGAACCAAGATCGCGCCATTGCACTCCAGCCTGGGTGACAGAGTGAGACTTCGTCTCAAAAAAAAAAAAAGTAACTATTATTTTCATCTTTCTGTACTTGTGAAAATTTTCTAAGTCAACAGTTCAGGGAAAAGAAGATTCTTTTAACAGGAACTTTTCCTCATCTGGGTGTGAGGTGGGTGCTGGAAGTACCCATCCAAGCTGCTTACAGGTCAGAAGGTAGTCTGCAAGGGCCAAAAAAAGAAACAGCTGCCCTTCTGGATGGCAGTGTTCCAAAGCACCTCTTTTCCTCCCTCTCCTCATTTTTTTTTTTCTCCTCTTCTTGCCCTAACAGGACCATTCAAAAAAAAAAGAGAGAGAGCAAGAAAGCAAGGAAACTTAATTTAGTTGACCTGTGTTTTATCTTCACATGAAGCACCTATAGCCATAGATTATTCACTGTTGAACCTGAGTGATGGGGGGCATATGGACATTCACTATGCCATTCTACTATCCTGTATGTGTGAAACTTTTCATGATTAAAAAAATGTTTTTCAAGTTGAATGACAGAAGAAGAAAAAAATGTTTTAAGTGATTAACAAAATCATAGCATGTTTTCTTTCAGAACAATTCAGGAATATGAAGCAAGACCAATCCAGATACCCAACTGGCACTTTACATTTTGTAATATATTACTTTATAAAACAGACGTCTCATAGTAAGTGGCTATCAGCTGAATTTTGTAGTTTTAGAATAAGGCAATGCTAAATATTACCTTCGACTCAACTCTGGTTTGAGTGCTCCAGAGCCTTCAGAAGGTGCTCCAGCGATCAGGTGGGCTGCAAATCTCTGCACTATGGGATGATAATGCCTCTGAAAGGGAAACAGGACAATCACATTTTGCACAGGTCAGTCCTTTACAAAAAAAAAACACTAGCCACAGCAAAGATTTTCTTAAATAAAATTACACAAAATTTTTTTTCATCACCTATGTATAGTATATGTAATTCATTAGAAGCACATAGCCACAGGAATACTCTTTGCTCATAGGATTAAAACACAAATCAAGTTACCAGTGAAGTAGTTTATCTTGCTTTTACAATATAAATAGAAAAATCAAAAAGCAATTCCTCTTTCCGAGTGAAAAAAGTTAATTTACAACAGGTTACCTGCCACTTCTGTTTTCTACAAGTCTCACTCTAATGTTGTCCATACTGTAGGATCACTGTATAGGTGAAACCATCTTGAAAGAGGGCTTACTAAAGTCTCCTAGGATAGGACTCAACAGAAATGTACCTGATAACGAATCCTCTGAAGAGTGTTAGGGAAAGATTTCAATAAAGGGAAAGATTTCAGTAAATCTTCCACAACCTCACCCTACAGAACTGACAGTTTTCTGCTTCCTTAGAAAATGTACCTCAACAGCTTAAAAAATAGTAAGAGCAAAGTAAAATGTAGCATACTAACACAGGAATTCTAAAAAAAGCAGCCCCAGAACAAAATATAATTAAGTACTCTGGCAATAACAACTATTTGAAGAAAAACTGGAAAACAATTGTTCACACACATCCCCCAAAAGAAAAAAAACAGGGCCACTCTTACCCGCAGAGTGTGTAGTTCCCACAAAGCAGTGTTCTGAGCATTGCAGTACTCAGGCTCATCCAGTTCAGGGAGGAAAACTCCACTTCCCTGAGATTCACTGTCAAGCAGTAGATCTGTTTTGGGGAAAGTCTGCAAAAATGTCACATAAAAAGAATTGGTTAAATTAACATTGTTAATGTAAAAGGTGTTACTGGTTTGTAGTTGTATGTGTATTTAAATTTATGGTTGTATAAGAGCTTTAGCATAAAGTCTTTACACCTAGTTTTAATAACAAACAATTTAAGTTTATATTGTAAGAACAAGAGTTGCAAAAAATATTTTATCTTTGCTAGCCTTGAAAATGTTACCTTGCAAAAGAAAACACTATTCTTTTCACCTTGCAATCCCACTTTTAGAAATCTGATAGAAATAATTACATCAGATAAATACAAAAAGATATTCACTATAGCATCATTTGTAATAGCAAAAAAAGAAATAACCTATATCAAGAGAAATAGAAAAACCAGACTGCCTACATTTGAGTATCACTTCTACCACTGACTGGCACTGCTACTCAAGACAAGACACTTAACCTCTCCAGACCTCAGTTTTCCCACATGTAAAACAGGAAGAAGAATAGTAGCTACCTCAGAGTTACGAAAATTAAATTTTTGTAAGGCATAACAGTGGAAGGCACATAGTCAAAACTATGTGTTCGTTAAGCAAAGAAATAAACCTTACATAGACATTAAAGAGATAACAGTAGTGACATTATGTGTTTACCACGATTAAAATGCTAAGATTAAAAAAGTGGTAGAATATATAGCATAATCCTCTTTCCATTAAAATACAAAGTTGTGTTGTTTCTATGTGTATGTGTTTATATATGAACTTTAAAAGACTGCTAGAAAAATACCCACCAAATGATAAATGGATACCCACCTAATGACACTCCGAGAAGCGTCAATAGGTACAAAATGCTTTTTTTCAATTTCATATAATTCTTTTGTCACCTGATTTTGTTACAAGTGTGAATTACTTCTGTAATTGAAATAATATAAAAAGGGGGAAAGACATGCATCAAACAAAAAAAAAATCACTGCATTATAAGAACTTAGCACTGTTCATTTGTGTCACTACTTACATGCATTAATATTCTGGTAGTTGCTAAAATGCCAATACTTGAATTTGGAAGAACATGAAGAGCAAGGGTACAAAGGCGTTTGATGAAGGCAAGAGCTCGCTGCTGAGAAACTTGCTTTCTGCGCTTAGTCAGCATGACATCAAGGCACTGGAGTACAATCTCAACACCTTCATTGGTAGCACCTAAAACAGCAGACATATCCTTCAGAGCTGTTCTCATTACTTTTTCATTATGCAACTGGACTGAACTTCAGATAAACCCAAGATAAACTTTTGCACCTGGCCCAAACCATTTCTCTAATCAATGAGGTAGTGCTATACTGCTAAGGAGATACAGCGGGCTATACTTACTGCATCTCCAGTCAATTCCAGAAGCTCTTTCTCCAAGTCTTACATGAGATTAAATACAGATGCATGGCACTGGCAAGTCAGCATTTTATGTACCTGTTCCTGTTTCTCATTTGTCTACAATGACTGGTCATAACATATTCTTAAAACATAAATACATATGAAAGAAACATTATCTAAACATACATACCTGCATGTAATTTGAATAGTGTTTTGTAGAGGTGTGTGTAGAATTTCATTGGATCAATATTCAGAACATCACCTTTGAAATGACAACGAACACCCATTAGGTATGTTGTAGCATTCAAAGGGAAGGCAAACGAAACTTGAGATTAAGAAAATATCTTACCTTGTCCCGAAAGAATATGAAAAGCAGTCTGGACACAGTGAAGACTTTCTTGATAGCTTAGGTCCTTAAAAAAAAAGAGGGGTGATGGGGATGGAATATTAAGAATGATAATTACCATTTATATCTTTTAAAAAGGCCTTTAAGGCCAGGAGCAATGACTCATGACTGTAATCCCAACAACTTGGGAGGCTGAGGCAAGCAGATCATTTGAGCCCAGGAGTTCAAGACCAGCTTGAGCAACATGGCAAAAACCCATCTCTACAAAAAATAGAAAAATCAGCCAGGTATGGTGCCACACACCTGTAGTCCCAGCTACTCAAGAGGCTGAAGTGGGAGGATTGCCTGAGCCCCAGGAGGTCGAGGCTGCAGTGACTTGTAGTTGCACCACTGCACTCCAGCCTGGGCAACTGAGTGAGACCCTATCTCAAAAAAGAAGAAAAAAGACCTGCATGTATGAGGTCTGCAAGTATGAGGCAGATTGACAGGGTGACTATAGTTTACAATAATCTATAATCTATTTCAAAATAGCTAGGAGGGAAGAATTTGAATGGTTGTCACATAAAGACACATATTTAAGGTGACTGATATCCCAAGTAAAATCTTTACAAACTATATTATACAAATATATTTAATTATCACATACACCCTGAAACCATGTACATCTATTATGCATCAATTAAAAAAAAAAGAAAACAGGTCAGGCAACCCTCCTGTTTAAAACTCTCCAATGCTTGAAAACGTTCTACATCTTGATTGTGGTGGTAATCATATGATCATAGGCCTTTGTCAAAATTCATAAACTGTACATCTAAAAGGGGTGAGTTTTACTGTATACAAAATATATCTCAACCTGACAAATTTTAAAATAGTAATTACCATTTATATCTTTTAAAAGTAATTTATTACTACTTACACCAGACTCGATGAGAGTATGAAGAACTACTAACAGATCATCAAAAAATTCCACATTTATAAGGTGAGCAAATCTGGAATCAAACAAAACTTAATCAATGAACTAAAAGCAGAAATAAAGCTGGCAGAAATTAAGCTTGACTCTAAAACTGTATTTTTAATATTCTTTATTTCAAAAGGTTAGCTATGAAAGAGATGGCAATTATTGATACTTTTCATTAATTCAGACTGGCCTAGTCAACAATTCATGCACCACTGAACACTAAACTCAGTAGAAACATATGAGGCACTGAACAAACCAAAATATTTCAAAATCCTTCTGCACTGAGAAAGAAATTACCAGAAGCAAACAACTTCCTGAGGAAAAGTTTACTAGGTATCCAGCAGGATCAGCTCTAAGACAACAGGCGGTGGGAAGAGAGACGAGGAAAGATTCTGCTGCTTACAAGAATATGGACCTTATGACAGCTTTAAGGATAAAATGGAAAGAATACTGGACCCTTAATTACCTGCATGATCCTGGGTAACTCACTTAACTGTCCCGGGCCTCTATTTGTAGAAATAACTGAGACCACACAATAGGGTAAAAAGGAATCATATGAGCTGCTAAATTTGAGAGTTACTCCATATACTATATTAGACACTGAAGTAGGTTAAAGTCAGGATATCTCTTCAATATTAGTGAGGAGTCTTTGATCTATGTAAATCTTAGAAGAATAAAAGACCTTATGAGTGATATATTCCATGCGTATTGGTACAACTTTTTGGAGAAGCAATTTGGCAATTATTTATCAAAATTTAAAATGAGCATACCCTCTGATCTGGCAATACATGCACACACGTGCATGAAGATATACACACGCGCGCACGAGCAAGTATTTCCAGCGCAAATAGGGGACTGACCAAATAAAGTACAATATATCTATAAAATGGAGTACTATAAATTTTTTTTTTTTTTGAGATGGAGTATTGCTCTGTCGCCCAGGCTGGAGTGCAGTGGCACCATCTCGGCTCACTGTAAGCTCCGCCTCCTGGGTTCACGCCATTCTCCTGCCTCAGCCTCCCAAGTAGCTGGGACTACAGGCGCCCACCACCACGCCCAGCTAATTTTTCGTATTTTTTTAGTAGAGACGGGGTTTCACCGTGTTAGCCAGGATGGTCTCCATCTCCTGACCTTGTGATCCACCCACCTCGGCCTAGTATTATAAATTTTTTAAAAATTAAGTGATATATATGTGATAAGGGAGAGGTACCAAAAGTAACTGTTTACAAAACCAAAAGAAAAAAGCAGGTTAAGGCCGGGCGCGGTGGCTCAAGCCTGTAATCCCAGCACTTTGGGAGGCCGAGACGGGCGGATCACGAGGTCAGGAGATCGAGACCATCCTGGCTAACACGGTGAAACCCCGTCTCTACTAAAAATACAAAAAACTAGCCGGGCGACGAGGCGGGCGCCTGTAGTCCCAGCTACTCGGGAGGCTGAGGCAGGAGAATGGCGTGAACCCGGGAGGCGGAGCTTGCACGGAGCTGAGAGCCGACCACTGCCCTCCAGCCTGGGTGCCAGAGCAAGACTCCGTCTCAAAAANATTTCTCCCACATTTTCCCAAAAACGTTTATAAGGCACACACAACCTTCTCCCTTAAAATGAGAAAGTATGTCACAAACCCAGAGCATTATGTATTTATTCATCTGCTGCTATAGAATGATCCCTTATGAGCGAATAATTAACTTTTCTTCCTTTTAAAAAACATAAAGGGCCGGGCACGGTGGCTCACGCCTATAATCCCAACATTTTGGGAGGCCCAGGCTGGAGGATCACCTGAGGTCAGGAGTTCGAGACCAGCCCGGCCAACATGGTGAAACCCCGTCTCTACTAAAAATACAAAGATCAGCCGGGTGTGGTGGCGCGTGCCTGTAATCCCAGCTACTTGGGAGGCTGAGGCAGGATAATCACTTGAACCTGGGAGGTGGGGGGTTGCAGTGAGCCAAGATGGCGCCACTGCACGGCAGCCTGGGTGACAAAGCGAGACTCCCTATTAAAAAAAACAAAAACAAAAAAAAAAAAAGCAGGTTACAGGACACTAAACATAGCATGATTCCATTTGCATGAAAGATGGCAGGCAGGCGGGGTGCGATGGCTCATGCCTGTAATCCCAGTACTTTGGGAGGCCAAGGCGGATGGATCACCTGAGGTCAGGAGTTCGAGATCAGCCTGGCCAACCTGAGGAAACCCCATCTTTACTAAAACTACAGAAATTAGCCAGGTGTGATGGCACACACCTGTAGTCTCAGCTACTCGGGAGGCTGAGGCAAGTGACTGCTTGAACCTGGGATGTGGAGGCTGTAGTCAGCTCAGATTACATCACTGAACTCCAGCATGGGCAACAGAGCAAGACACTATCTCCAAAAAAAAAAAAAAAAAAAAAAAATGATGGCAGAAGGCACGCAGACAGACTACATACATATATAGGAGGGGGAGCTTGCAATTTTAAATTGTATATTCTTTTGCATTTTTAAATTTCAAACGTTTTAAATGAGCATATATTATTTTTTAAACTTTTTTAAATAAAGGAATTAGTCATTAAAAAACAAATAGCTGGGTTAAGCATGGTGGCTCACACCTATAATCCTAGCACTCTGTGAGGCCAAGGCTGGAGGATGACTCACTCAGGAGTTCAAGATCAGCCTGGGCAGTATGGTGAGAGCTTGTCTCTATTTAAAAACAAAAACAGCAGGTCCTACACAATGTAGGAATAATCCCTTCTCTGATCAACCTCTTTGAAGATTTTCAACCACAAGGACCATATCACCATATAAGGAAATGCATACCATTGCCAAATAGCTCCAGTTATTAGAAAGTGATTTCTTATGATGAACAGAGCTTGCCTTTTCTATATCTTCTAGCCATCAGTCCTATTTCCAACTCTATTCCTGAAGCTATGCTGCCCAACAATGGTAGCCACTAGCCACATGTGGCTATTAGACACTTAAAATGTAGCTAGTCCAAATTAAGACACCAGCATAAAATATGTGTTGGAAAACACGTGATGAAAAAACACCAAACATCCCATTAATGTTTAATATTGTGTTAAAAGACTTTAGATAAATCCAGTAAAATATATAAAAATTAATTTCACGTGTTTTTTACCTTTTTAATGTGGCTAATAGAAAATTTTAAATTATACATGTGAGTTCACATTATATTTTTACCAAATAGCAATGTTCTATAGGATACCACCTCAAAAAATTGTGGAACGCTATCATGACAACCACAAACCTTACTCTAGCTCACATCCTGACAAGGCCATTAGTGTTGAGTGAATACATAAAAAGATCTATCTTAGCAGAAACAGATTACACAGAACTAGAGAAATGATGTACAGCCGGGTTAAAATAGACTTAAGAGTCATCTACACGATCCACTCAAATTATGACGATAGGTAATTGACTACACAGTGCAGAAAGAGTCAAGAACTGAGAGATTTAACCTTAGGAACACCTCGAATTTAGCAGGCAGAAAGAAGGAGTTGGTAAAGGAGATTTTAAAAATAAAAGGTTTGAGATGAGAAAATCAAAAAAGCCCAGTTATGAATAGCTTCAAGGAAAGGCTCGTGACAAACAGAAAGGAATGAGAACTGAGGATAATGGGCCATCATTAGGGAACCCTCTAAAATTCTTTGGTCTTTCCTGTTTAGAAAGAATCTAGAAGATTTCAACCTACACAGCCCTTACTTGGCAAGACCTTCTAGAACTGCTGGCAGGAGAGGTGACCTCTGGGCCTTCTTCAATATTCTGAAGTAGGTTACAAACACAATATTCAGAGTCTCTGTATGCTGGCAGAGGAGACAGACAAAATGACTTTAGGATAACCTGGTATGGTTTCTACTGAGTGAGCATAACTATGACTTCAACAGGTTAAACTTCTTTTTCCCTACCCATGCCTCCCCACAATGCAATCTTTGAAATTTTTAACGTAACAGAAAGAAGACATACATCCTGTGATTTCATAAAACTAGCACTAATCACATCATAGTTTCCCACACACCACAAAAGTCACACATCTAAGCCTCATGAAAGAAACTAAAATTACACAGCTACAAGCTGAAACAATAAATTTCTAGTTTAAACAATTTAATGCATTTTAAAAGCATAACAGAATATGAAACGGCCTACCAGTTTAAGTTTTTTCTCAGTACTCTCTGAAGCTTCTGCCTCTCGAAGCTCTCGCTCTAGTTTCTCTTCTGCTTTCTTCCACTGAAAATAGATTGAAAAAAAAAAAATCTAAGAGTATATACCAGAGTGAAAAAAGCAGAGGCAGAATACGTAAATGTCATAAAACATATACAGTAATACCACATATTGTCTATGAATGCAAATATAAACAAAAGTAGAGAAACATGGACGGGAAGTATATACAAACCAAATTAAAGATGGTGTCTCCTGGGAGGAAAGCAGAAGAATGAAATTGGAGACAGAAAAGAAATTCCTACTCTCTCATGTATGGTTTCTCTCTTTTCCAGGAAAAAAACTAAAGTAAATCTATTAATATTTGCTCACTCTAAATAGTAGATATCTGGGATATGCTATCATTTTCTATAATTAAAGTTCTTCAAACAAAAGGAAAGAACATGTTGAGCCCAAAATAGTTAAATCACCTATAACTTGGAAGCCAGTCACCAACAATACTTCCCTAACATATTTACATACAATGCATCAAACCAGATACTATAAAGAAATTCAATAAAACATACTTTTTCTTCTACTTCCTAATGCTGTAAGAGCAGTAAATGATAATTTCTAAGCTGCCTGAGGCACAGGGAACTGAGAAATTGTTTCCTTCTCTCATGAGTTGTCAAAGAGCTGCCATGTTCTTACTGGTCTTTGTTTCCCCACCACATCTATAAACATGCTCTTCCTAACAGAGCTATCCAACCTGCATTAGGATAGTATGATATAAATAGTTAAAATATTTATCTTCTTTTGTTCACAATTATTAAGTCTATTTTGACACTTCCATCACGTTTTCAAACTTAGACCCATTCAAACATGAATATCCCGAGATTACTTTTGTTTTTAAAAGCAACTTGATCCCTCTAATAAATTGTTTAGAAATGTTCTGAGCTGTGATAACAGTAATAGTGATGATGGTGGTGGTAGTAAAAACTAATGTTTATAAAGCCTGCCAAGTGTTTTATAAGCATCATCTCATTTAAACTGCATGATTACCCTGCAAGGTAGGTACTATTATTAGCCCCATTTCTCCAAAAAAAAAAAAAGTTTCCAAACTTTCAGTAAATAAACAAGGGGCTGAAATTTCAACCCAAGTTTAAAATACAAACCAATAAAGAAACAAGATTCAATTAACAGAAACTCACTCTGCTGCCAACTTCATGTGAATACATCTTTTCTGTTAAGTAAGGAATCTGTGTATCACAACTCTAAATTGATCTAAAAGCCAAAGGATAAAAGCCAGCATGGCAAAATATCTTTTCATCTATTGCTCTCCTTGCCAATCATTATCAGTTAAAATTGATTTAAGAAAACATTTTTTTGCAGTAACTGGGAAAGATAAAATTCTCTAAATGATGTATTTCAAAACTTGTATATTTATGATTTAACTGATTTTTACCTGTGACTATAAGTTTAAGATCAAGTTTAAGATCAAATAAACAGAAAATTTAAATGAAACAAAAGGGGAAATAAGTCAAACCTTTCTCTGCATTCTTGATAGAGATTTTCTCTTTTCTTTGAAAGTCATAAATTTTTTTGGTTTATTAATGTCTTCTGTATCTTTTTTCACTTCTACTTCCTTGATTCTTAGGCATAAAAATGTTTTTAACATCTAATATTGAAAAAAAAACACAAATATACAGCTTAATATTTATATTGACCTCAAAAACTTTACATAGAAAAGTACTTAACAGTGTTATTTCCCTCATTTAAGAAAAAAAACCGTTAAGCATCTTATAACATTTTACACCAAGTTCTTTTATCTGTATGCTATATTCAATAACTTGTGTCTATGGAAGGACAGGAGCAAATATACAAAAAGGACACTAGCAAATACTAGCTAAATACACAAAACTTTCTTTGCAGTTCATTGAGTATGAGGAAGAGACAAAGCATGCCAACAGGATGACAAAGAGAAAATAGGCCAGAAAAAGGTTTGGACCACTATGGGAGAAGAAGATACACAAATTGCTGGGCCCTGTCCCCAGAGTTTCTGATTCAGTAGGTCTGAGTTGAGCCCCAGAATTTGCATTCTAATTCCCAGCTGATGCTGGTTCGGGGACAAAAATAAAAATTATTGCTTTATGCCATTCAAAAATTCAGAAACTAATTTAGAAACTGGTGTTTTGTGTGATACAGCAAACTTCTCATACTCAAACACTAAGAACAAAAGGGGTTTAAAATGATACACTTTCTCTGGATGAAATCACCCTACTGACCTCCTGCAGGCACAGAAGCATTCCTGGAAAAAACCTTGAGAAATACAGGTTTGTATTATTTTGATGTTCCAATATGCACATCTGGAAGAAAGCTGAGTATCTGAGATTAGAGGGCTAAAAGCACAGAACGAAACAAGGAATAACTAAAGGCACAAAGAGTGAACCTGAAGTCATTTTAGGTATCAGAAAGATCAACTCTGAATATTCTGTAGGTACTGTATGTGCTCAAAATATCACCTACCAAGGAAAAATAACTCCAAGTCAAAGGATGTGGTTTTTATTCTAGCATCACAAAAGAGTTTTCCTATGGCTGAGTTTCATGTTCAAGCCTTATCTGATTGCTCTACAGTTCTGAGTAAAGATGCTAAATATGTTCTGTTACTTTCATTCAATGTTTATAATTTTAGCAATTCAACTGAAATCAGTTTTAAGAAAATAAAAAGGGATCTGATGCCAAAGGAAAACTGTGAAATCCAGAAATAAAACGGTAGAACAGCTTAATACCCAAAACTGTATTACTAAAAACAAATTAAAATATCTAAGACCCCAATGAAGAAAACTGTAAAAGTTTACTTAAGAACATAAAAGTCTTAAATAAATGGCAAGATACAATATTGTTGAACAGAAAAAAATAAATTCTGTAAATATTTTAATTCATCCACACTAATCAATACATTGAATCAATTCTAATCAGATTCTCTATGTGGACTATTTTGAGGGAAGGAAGTGAAAAACGGATTTTAAATTGCCTGGAGTAATATACTGAAATAAGTAAGAATATTTTGGAGAAAAAAGAATAGTCATGTCTTTTATCAATCACACCCTTTCTGATTAGTATTACTGTACCAGATACCCAAATATACTATAGATATAAAACAATAAGCAGCATTTTATATCAGCAGAAAAAAATGGTGATGAAATAACTGGCTGTCAAATTATTTCAAATATATACATAATATAAATATTTAAAATACATTAAACTATATAAAATATATATTCATTACATACATTAAATACAGCTATTAAATCTGTACTCATACCACACATATAAAGATGTCAAATGGCTTAAATATTTAAATATAAAAATTAAAATTAAAAATCTTGGAGAGACTCCATAAATTGGGATTGAGGAGACTACGTGCATAACAAAAAATATAGCTTCATATATAAGGCTCAATACAGAAGTAAAAGGCAGAGTAAAAAAGAGAAAAATATGCAACCTATGTAACAAAGAGTTAATATTCTTATTATGTAATACAAGCTCCACAAACAGAAAGTTTTGTTTCTTTTGTTACTATTTTATTCCCAGGACCTAAAAAAAGTGCCTGGCACATAGCAGATATTTATTAAAATGAATATGTACTAAAAACTCATCACAAGTCACTAAGACAATTTAAGAGAAAAATTAACGATTAATAAGCAGTCTGGTAGGTGAAAAGTTTATATATATATATAAACTACCAGACTAACAAAGATTAAATAGTAACATTCTGAGCAGGTAGGAGGGAAATGACACTCCTAGCAGGAACACAGTGATTAAATGTTTTTGAACAACAGTTTGAGTTTGTAAACGTGATTACTGTTGGATCCAGCATCTACATTTTATAAGTTTAATTCACAGAATACTCACACAATATTAAAAAATAATAAGGCCAAAATGTTCTCAACACTGACTGTGGCAGCAAAAATCTAGAAAAAACTCAGCTGTTCATCAATTAGGGCACACAATGGAATACTCTGGTAGGCATTAGAAAGAATGGGATAACCCTATATGTAAGTTCACAATATAGAAAATGAAAACTGTTCTGGAACAGTTTTCAAAGTATAAGCCCATTTTTTATTTTAAAATATAAGCAAGTATATATGACTATATCTGCATAGAAAAACACCTAGAAGGATAAATACCCAACTGTTAATAGTATCAAACATTTCAGGAGTTAACATGTTAAACACTTAAAGAGCTTGAATACTTTGTACTTCATACACTTATAAGGAATAAATTCCTCATAACAACTGAAAGTCAACTTTGTAATTTAAAAACAAAATGCAAAGTAAAAAAAGAAAGGCTCACCTCTGGCCTAACTTCATAATTTCTGCCCTTCACAAAACCAGAAATCACTTTAATTACACCAAGAGAAGCTTGGCCTAATTTATCTTGCTTAAAGAGTTTCTTCACAGCTTCACAACACATTTCAGATATCTGAAAAATAAAATGTCACACTTAACCAGCGTTTCTCAACCTTAGCACTACTGACATTTTGGGTAACAGAATTCTTTGTTGTAGGGGACTGTCCTAGGATGTTAAATAGCCCCGTGGACTTTCTTCACTAGATGCCAGTAAAGACTCTATCTTCACCACAGTCATCACAATCAAAAATGTATGCAGACATTGCCTAATGTTCCCTGGGGGACAAAACTGCTTCCTGATGTGAACCACTAAACTTATGTTCAGATAAATTTTTTCAGAGAGTGTTTAATAAATTGATATTATTTTAGCAATAAACAACTTCAGGAAGAATTTTGTAGGGGAGAAAATCACATGGTGCGTAATTTTCTTTTTTTTTTTTTTTTTTTGAGACGGAGTGTCGCTCTATTGCCCAAGTTGGAGTGCAGTGGCGCAATCTCAGCTCACCGCAAGCTCCGTCTCCCAGGTTCACACCATTCTCCTGCTTCAACCTCCCAAGTAGCTGGGACTACAGGCACACGCCACCATGCCCTGCTAATTTTTCGTATTTATAGTAGAGATGGGGTTTTACCGTGTTAGCCGGGATGGTCTCGATCTCCTGACCTCGTGATCCGCCTGCCTCGGCCTCCCAAAGTGCTGGGATTACAGGCTTGAGCCAACGCACCCGGCCCACATGGTATATAATTTTCTAAGGAGGACAGCAATAACCATTTACAGCAACTCACCAATTTTGACATGTCATTCATGAGAGGGACAATCAATACGATAATGTTGTTGTGAAAGTTAAAATGAGGTAGTGCCACCAACAGCTCACACAAGCTCTTCACAGCAACTTCTGCCAGTCCTTTGTATGCCTTTAAGGAAACTACATTACTTTTCTTCAGCTTCCTCTGCTTCCAATCTAATCAAAAGATAACTGTAGTTACTTTACTCATTGGTCAAAAGTTAAACTGGCTTTCTTTTACAAACAATGTACATTTGAACACACATAAACACACACACATCCACACCCCTTAAAAAAAGACTTCATACGCCAGGCATGGTGACTCACACCTGTAATCCCAGCACTTTGGGAGGCCAAGGCGCGCAGATCACGAGGTCAGGAGATTGAGACCATCTTGACCAACAGGGTGAAACCCCATCACTACTAAAATCCAAAACAAAAAAATTAGCCGGGCATGGTGGGTGGCACGTGCCTGTAGTCCCAGCTATTCAGGAGGCTGAGGCAAGGGAATCACTTGAACCTGGGAGGCAGAGGTTGCAGTGAGCTGAGATTGTACCACCGCACTCCAGCCTGGCAACAGAGCAAGACACCGTCTCAAAAAAAAAAAAAAAAAAAGACATAATGGCTCGATCAGCTTAGGAAAGGTCCAATATGCAATAGCGAGGCTACTAATTGCCACATATAGGATGCAACTGAGCATTTGAAATGCAGCTAGTCCAAATTAAGATATACTCTAATTATAAAATACAAACCAGATTTGAACTTAGTACTAAAAAAAACTGAGAAAGTAAGACACTAATTTTTAAAACTGATTACATGTTGAAATGATAATCTGAATATATATAATGTACTGTTAAAATTAATGTCATTGCTTTTTAGTGTGTCTGCATTTTTTTAAATGACATATGTGGCTCATGTAATCTATCAGAGATGGTTACACAAAGCTCCCAGCTTTCCAAACAGTTCAGAAATTCAAAAACAAAAGAAAACTCCCAGGCCCTCTCACTGGAAAAACAAATGCTAATAGGGTGCCAGCTGGAACACCAGAACATAGAAGCAATAGCCATACTACCCACCCCCACCCCACTATACTCCACTACCTTTATGCCCTTATTAGGCCAACAGGAGTCAGTGGTCCTGTTCCAGCTGATAGCAATGGGTGATCCTTAGTAAATAAACTTGGTAAATGAGCCAATTAGGCCAAATGAAAGCACCTGGCCTAGGCAACCAACTATCTTCCCTATTCCTACCCCTATTTTCTCTATGTCCTTCCTTTTCTGAAGAAAAAGAGTTTAAAAGTTTATTTGGGATGCCAAATAATTGACTCATAAATCCATTTTCAAGGCATGCAAATATCCATTTCTAGTTCAGACTACAGGGCAGTGGCATAATCACAGCTCACGGCAGGCTCAAACTTCTGGACTCAAGTCATCCTCTCAGCTCAGATCTCCAGTAGCTGGGGCTCTATAGGCCTGGGCCATCATGCCTAATGTTTTTTTTTTTTTTTTTAGAGACAGGAGTCTCACTACATTCCTCAGGCTGGTCTCAAACTCCTGGCTTGGAGCAATCCTCTTGCCTCGGCCTTCAAAAGCACGGGGGTTACAGGTGTGACCCACCACACCTGGCCTCTAGTTATCCTTCTTCCCTGATTACCATGCCTCCAAATAGAAAACAGCAGAATAAATCCCAATTGTTCATAACAATATATTTTGTTAAAAGCATTGTCAATAAAAATACAACTACTTACTAAAAACTGCAGCAATAATACTAATAGTTGATAAAATATAGTATATACCACATGCTCGGCACTGTTTTAAGCACCTCATATCTACAAACTCAGTTACTTCTTACAATAATCCTAGAAGGTGAGTACTATAATTATTTCCATTTTATAGACAAAAACTGAGACACAGAAAGACTATGTAATTTTCCCATCACACAGGTAGTAAGTGGTGGAGCCAGGCTTAGACCCCTGGAAGTCCGACTCTAGACTCTGTTCCTGACTATACCTGCCTCTCACAACACAACACAGAACACTGTACAGAATTCACCTTCATGATCAAGACTATGTACGTTACATACTTTTAAGATACATTTAATATACCTTTAACCATTTGTTCCAGATTTTCCAAATAAAATTTGTACTGGCTAACCAGGCCTTCTTCAAATTCTCTTAACTTCTGTGTTTCTTTTCGGGTCTGAAAAGACCAAAAAGGTCAATCATTTTTTAAAATCAGAATATTAAAACCCCAAAATTAGTATAAAATATGGTTGTCTAGTATACATCCAGTACTATTAAAAAAAAACACAGCAGCCACTTAGGCCGGGTGCAGCAGCTCATGCCTGTAATCTCAGCACTTTGTGAGGCAGAGGCAGGTGGATCACCTGAGGTCAGGAGTTTGAGACCAGCCTGGCCACTACAAACACCCCGTCTCTACTACAAACACAAAAATTAGCTGGGCCTGGTGGCGCATGCCTGTGATCCCAGCTACTCAGGAGGCTGAGGCAGGAGAATCGCTTGAACCGGGAAAGCAGAGGTTGCAGTAAGCCAAGATCACGCCACTGCACTCCAGTCTGGGCGACAGAGTAAAACTCTGTCTCACAAAAAGAGTCTATCTCTCCAAAATGTTCAGTTATTTTAGATAGTAATTATATCTAGCAATCTAGCATTACCTTAGTAGATTTTTCTGCTTCTGTGAGGGGCCGGATTTTATATGAAGGAGTAATATCTTTAAATAACTCCATCAGAGAAACAATTACCAGCTTTCGAACAGTAACAGCCACATCAGGATCTTGTTCCATCAGCATAGAACGTAATTCTTTCAATTTTTTAATCTGTTAAAGAAATAGCTTATAAAGCTGGAGAAATCATGGCGAAACAATTATGAACAAAAAACAGCCCCACATCCAGCAAAATAAGCGGAATTCACACAATGACTCCAAGTCTAGTCAAGCCACACCAAACTCCAGACACTGCTCACTTTACCAAGAGATAAGTTGATAAAGTTACAAGGTAATCGTATTAGTCCATTCTTGTGTTGCTAGAAAGAAATGCCTGAGGCTGGGTAATTTACAAAGAAAAGAGGTTTATTATGGCTCATAGTTCTGCAGGCTGTAGAGGAAGCTTGGTGCCAGTGTCTACTCCTGGTGAGGCCTCAGGAAACTTACGATCAAGGTAGAAGGCAAAGGGGGAGCCAGCATGTCACAGGAAAGATAGGGGAGGTGCTAGGCTCTTTTAAACAACCAGCTCTCACATGAACTACCAGAGTGAGAAGTCACTTGTTACCACAAGGATGGCACCAAGCCATTCATGAGGGATCCACCCCTATGATCTAAACACCTCCCACCAAGCCCACTTCCAACATCAGAGGTCACATTTCAACATAAGATTTGGAGGGGACACACATCCAAACTATATCAGTAATTATATTTTTGTTATATAGTTAGAAAATACAGACCTTAAAAAACTAATTTAAATTTATTATTTAGCTACTATGGGAAATTCTTTTAGCTGGATTTTCCTCAAGTACATGTCTCCTATTTTCTAAAACACTTTTCAAAATATACTAAAATGTTATATACATTAACCAAATATATCAATCATACACATGAATTAATCAAGAATTACATATAATATAGCCACATTAACTTTAGCTTCAAAGATAATTTCTATGGCATAACGCAAAAGGTGGTTTTGATTGCTTTGATAAACTACTATTGCCTGTGAGCATAGGTTCCTGAGTAGAAGATCTGGGTTCCAATTCAGTGGCTGTTAAAATCTGGAACAAATCACTTAGGTTTTTTAATGTTCAATTTTCCAGCTGTAAAATTAGATCAATCTCTTATGCCTATGGTTTTGTAATGATTGAGAGAATACAAATAAGAAATATTACAAATCTCTCTTCCCTAATTCTGCTCTAGATCTTCCCCTCACTTTATTAGAAAAGGACAAATACTACTCTAAAGCATTCCCACATGAAATTTGTTTCCATAAATGTAAATCATTTGATAAAAATACTTGTTATAATAGTATGCCGGGGACACCAACATAATAATAATAGTATCATTTTATATGACTTCATGTACATTTCATCATATAACCCTCACCACAAAGTTTTGAAAAGATACTGTCCTTTTAGAAATGAAAGAGTCTTGGATAAATAACTTACACAAAGTCCTACAGATAGTACTTATCAGGGCCAAGATTAAACCTCAGATTTCTCTAGTTCATGTGTTACAACCATCACTAACTCACCACTATACACATGGCACAATAACACTTTAACTTTGGCTCTAGTTCACTTAAAATATTTTCAACTTACAAATATTCCTGAACTAATTCCATACACTTCCCTGTAGCGCACTCATTTAAAAACTCCACAGGTTAGTCAAGCAAATTTGCAAACAGGTTCCTCCTCCCTAATAACAATTTTATAGACTTAAACATTTTTAGAGTTATAACTTGTCCAATATTTTCATAGAAGAAGATGAAGAGAATAAGATTCAGAGAATTTAAGTAACTTTTCTAGGATTACAAAAGAAATTAAGTCCAGACATAGCATTGAGCTAAGATTCTGTCGACTTACTCTAACCCAGCTACTATGTTTAGTTAATGCTTTTCCTTTTAGTGTATGCTTATAGGTAACAAGGGAATCTTAACATATTAGGCATTTACACCATACCTAATATAAAGAGCCTAAAGAAATTAATGCCACCTACATTACTTTCTGGATCTGATAATATGGCAGATGCCAAGGCTGCAATATGCATCTTCTTCTCCTGTAATTTCTTCTTTCTCTCAATCAAATGTTCTTCTATGGTCAGCTCTTGAATAGGATCTTCAATGATCTCTAAAACAGATTAGATGTTCCCTTACATATTCCTCTACTTACAAGTGTCCAAGAATCTCAACAAAATATTTTATAGTAATAATGATGATAGCCAAGAATTTTGCCTTTATTACTACACATCATCTCCTCAACAATACAGGTACTATCATCAGCCCCCTTTTATAGATAAGAAAACTGAAGCAAAGGAAGAGAAAATAACTTGGCTAAGCTCATAAACCAAAGGGAAATAGGATTCAAACTCAGGCAGTCTGATTCTAGAGGTTTTGTTTTGTTTTGTTTTGTTTTGTTTTAATTTAAAAGAGAGAGTCTCACTTGTCACCTAGGCTGGAGTACAGTGGCACTATCACAGCTCACTGCAGCCTCCACCTCCCAGGCTCAAATGATCCTCCCACCTCAGCCTCCCCAGTAGCTGAGACCATAGCTGTGAGCCACTATATCCAGCTAATTTTTGTATTTTTTGTGGAGATGGGGTTTCACCATGTGGCCCAGATGGTCTCAAACTCCTAGGCTCAGGTGATCCTCCTGCCTCAGCCTCCCAAAGTGCTGGGATTACAGGCATGAGCCAGTGCAACCAGCCTAGATCTCATATTCTTAGCTTCTACGCTAATAAGCCCAAAATAATGCTTATGCTTATTAATTAACGAATAGGATAATCTGATTTAGTCTCTTTTTAAGTACAGAATATTCTTCCTTGTTTTCAACACCATATATTACTTTACACAAACTAATACTTCGTAGTTTTGGGCTACAGAAAAACATGTCCGCCTTAAGAAATTCATAGGGAACTAGATTTAATCAACACTAGCATAATCTGTAATGGTTTTATGATGGGTGACTGCAAACAGTTAAACAGTTGACCTGTAATTCATTTTTGCTATTAATGAGGTCTGCTAAGCAAAAGTAAAATTTAACTAGATTGTTCTGTCACAAATTCCAAACTAATACAATTTCAAACAATAAAATGCATTGTTTCAGTTCAACTTTGATTAAACTGTCCTAAATGACAGAAACTGACATTCAATTATATGAAACATACACAAGCACAACTGCGCTAAAAACAAACCAAAATGACTTCATACTACAGAATCGCTTTTGTAATTTAAGGCTAAAAAGTTAACAGTCATTTGTAAGTTGGTCTTTCTCTTACAATCAAAAGGAATTCAGAACAGTAATAATTAACAAGACACACTTCATGTATGCCTAGATACTACAAATATGATTGTGTAAAATTTTCCTTAATTAAAAAAAAAAGAATCTATTCATAATTCCACAAGGTGAAGCTTTCAAATGTGGAAAAATGTTCAAAATGACCTTGAAATGAGCAGTACTCCAAAATGTACCTTCCAGATTTTATCTAAAATTAACTCACATTTACTATTAAGCAAAAAAATCACTTCTCAATTAACAATTTAGTAACTGTAAAGACATATTACCTTCCTCAAGTTCCCTCTCTTCTTCTTGATCCTCTTCATCTTTGTTACTATCAGTAACTATATGGAAAACATGTGTATTAAAACTGTGATTATATACTAAAGTGGTAAAACTATAAAGAAATGCTAGGAGGTGATTATGATAAAACTCAGGATAGCAATTACTTCCATGGAAAGAGAGCAATTAGTGATTGAGGTGAGCACAAAGGAGGTTTCTAGAAGCTAGCAGTATTTTTTTTTTCTTGTCTGGATGGTAGTTTTATAGGTATGCACTTTGTTATAAACCATGTAACTTCACATCTTTGTTATCTGAACTTTTCTGTTTTATTTCACATATGAAAGATACATTAAAAAAGAAAGCTAACCAAGAACAGTTAATATGCTCTAGTTTCAGAAACAACAAAATTTAGTGAAAAGAAAATCACCTGAACCTTGTAGCTTACGTTGTCCTCACAGTACAAATTGATACCTGAGATAATCATCTATAATTCTGGCCCAAATCATCTAGCTTGCTATAAGACTAATTGAATATTTTGCAGATATGGGTAAAATCAAACTAAAATTAAATTTTGAATGAAAAAAACACGTTATATCAGTAAGGGGGTAAAAGTTCAACTAATATTACCAGCTTATTAAATTCACCTGGCTTCTCCCTAGTCTGTGGGATTATACCACTTTTATCTTTGATAGGAAGCAAATGAATCAGTTCCTTCTCTGGTGCAGTTTGCAGAGTTCTTGGTATTTTTTCATATTTATCTATAATGTGTTCATGCTTCCGCTTCTTCGCATGAACAGGCTCACTGCAGGGGAAAAAAAGATCAATTTTCAGTCTTAACAGATCTAAAAAGGTATCTAGAGACCTATCACTTCAAAAGTACAGAAAAATAAACCACCAGCCAACTTTCAATAGGTATATGGATATTAGCACTTAGGCCAGTGTCTGGCACATAGCAGGCACTCAAACAGCAAATGAATAAATGAAATGGGTAAACAGCCTACCACACAGACTCTAACTCTGGCTACATCTAGTTTTCCCTCTAGATGCAAAATAAAGATGAAAGTTACAGCAGATTCTTTCTGAAGAACAGTCCATAGCACCAAGTGTGACTCTCACTTTCCCAAAATCTTTAGAGTATAGCACAGACTTTGGAGTTAAAAAGGTCCAAGTTTAAATTCCAGATACTTGTGAATGCAAGGAACCATCAGTTTCCTCTCTGGAAATGGGAATAAGAACTACCTAGCAGGGTAATGAGGATTAAGTGAGATCATAGCCATAAAGAACTCAGAACTATTTTGCCAATACCTCAAAATGAGAACAGCATTCTTCCCCCATTCACTCTACTTCACTATTCAGATGCAAAAGAAAGATGTACATTAAATGAAATCAGCTTGTCTTATACATGAACCTCCTTTATTTAGGAAATAAGCTAAATAATAGTTTATTCTTTGTAAACATTGTGCTCAAAGGTGAACACCTCGAACCACCTAAGTGAAATTCAGAACCAAGTTTTTAACAGTATATGGATATGAATGATTATAACCCACATGAAGTATTACCTAGAAGAAAGATCTCTTGTTAGAAAAGATGCTCTTTGTCCTAAATCCTTCATTAACTGTAAGTCATCTTCATCCATCATATCTAAAGGAAGGGCTTCTTCTTCTTCCTCTCCTTCCCTCTCAATCCTTTTACCTGTACCACACACACACAAAGAAAAATTAGAAGCAAGTATCAGAGATGTAGAACTCTCTGCCTATTGGGTTTAAACAGGAAAAGTTTATGCTTTCTGAAGCAATCCTCCCACTCCAGCCTCCCAAAATGCTGGGATTACAGGCATGGGCCATGGCTCCCAGCTGAGCCCAGTGTTTCTAAATGGAAGCACTACTGACATGCTAGGCAAACAATTATTTATCGTACTGGGGTGTTCTGAATCTGGAAAAATGCTAGCATCTCTGACTCCTGCAATCTAAATGGCAATAGCATTCCCAGGTTATTGTAACAACCAAAAACTAAATGTCTCCACATACTCTGAAATGCCTTTCAGGGCGTCGAGAGCCAATGACTTAGCCCCTCAGCTCCTGCTCATCTCCAATTACTTTCACTTCGTACTCCATTTCAGCCAGCCTCTCCAATGGCCACATTCCAAACCCTGGTGCTCACTGCTCTCTCTGACCACAAGCTTTTGTCCTTCCAGCTCCCATTCAGTTACTTCCACACTACTTCTTCCTTAACCAACTATATAACCTTTCAATCCACTGACCACTCCACTTTCTATCTACCAGTGTGTTCTGTCTTCACTCCCTCACTTAGATTGCAAGATTATCACTTCAACCACGCTCTTGCCAATATCCTCAACTATTTTTCTTTCAACACTTTAGGCACTCACATCTAACAAAATCCCAACTACAGATCATTCTAAACTTCTCTTTCTGCTCACTCTCTGTGTCTTGCTCTCTTTCTCCATCTCCTTTTATTTTCTATTTAAAAAAAAAAAAAGCCAGCTAAGTGCCAGGCACTGTTTGAAGTGCTGAGGATTCAAGTATGAATAAAACAATCTTAGCGTCTTTCCTAGTATAACTTACAATTCTTCCTGACCCATTAGAAATCATAAATCTTGGCCGCGTGCAGTGGCTCACACCTGTAATCTTAGCACTCTGGGAGGCTGAGACGGGTGGACTGCTTCAGGCGAGGGGTTCAAAACCAGCCTGGCCAACATGGTGAAACCCCATCTCTACTAAAAATACAAAATATTAGCCAGGCATGGTGGCGCATGCCTGTAATCCTAGCTACTTGGGAAGCTGAGGCAGGAGAATCACTTGAACCCAGTAGGCAGAGATTGCAGTGAGCAGAGATCGTGCCACTGAACTCCAGCGTGGGCAACAAAAGCAAAACTCCGTCTCCAAAAAAAAAAATCTAGTAAATCTTGCTACATAAAGGTACACACTGCACAGAATGGCACTCCTATCTACTTTAAATGAGCCTTCCAAATTTAATAATCCCATTAAAAAATGGGCAAAAGATATGAATAGACATTTCTCAAAAGAAGACATACAAATGGCAAACAGGTATATGAAAAGGTGCTCAACGTCACTGATGATCAGCGAAACACAAATCAAAATTACAATGAGATATCATCTCATCCTAGTTAAAAAGGCTTTTATCCAAAGACAGGCAGTAACAATGATGGCAAGGAGATAGAGAAAAGGGAACCCTCATACACTGTTGGTGGGAATGTAAATTAGCACAACCACTATGGAGAAAAGTTTGGAAGTTCCTCAAAAAACTACAACTAAAAATAGAACTACTATATAATCCTACGATCCCACCCACTGCTAGGCATGTATCCAAAAAAAGAAATCAGTATACCGAACAGATATCTGCACTCCCATGTTCATTCAGCACTATCCACAAGAGCCAAGATTTGGAAACAACCTAAGTGTTCATGAACAGATGAATGGATAAAGAAAACATGGGGCCAGGCGCGGTGGCTCATGCCTGTAATCCCAGCACTTTGTGAGGCCGAAGCGGGTGGATCACGAGGTCAGGAGATCGAGACAATCCTGGCCAACATGGTGAAACCCCAGCTCTACTAAAAATACAAAAATTAGCTGGGCATGGTGGCGCATGCCTGTAATCCCAGCTACTCGGGAGACTAAGGCAGGAGAAACACTTGAATCGGGGAGTCGGAGGTTGCAGTGAGCCGGAATCAAGCCACTACACTCCAGCCTGGCGAGAGAGACTCTGTCTCAAACAGCAACAACAAAAGAAAGTATGGTACATGTACACAATGTAGTCTTATTCAGCCACAAAAAAGAATGAGATCCTGTGTGCAACAACAGGGATGAAACTGAAGGCCATTATGACAAGTTAAATAAGCCAGGCACAGAAAGACAAATTTCACATGTTCTCACTTATTTGTGGTGGCTAAAAATTAAAACAACTGAACTCATGAAGAGAGTAGAATGATGGTTACCATTGGCTGGGAAAGGCAGTTGGAGGAGATAGGAGTAGGGATTGTTAATGGGTACCAAAATACACTTAGATAGAATAAGATCTAATATTTGATAGATAGGGTGACTATAGTCAACAATAATTTACTGTATGTTTTAAAATAACTAAAAAAGTGTAACTGAATTGTTTGTAACACAAAGATAAATGCTTAAGGTGATGGATACCACATTTACTCTGATGTGATGATTATGCATTGTATGCCTGTATCACAGTATCTCACGTATCCCATAATATATACACCTACTACGTACCCACAAAATTAGAAAGAAAAAAAAAACTTTAGCTGGATGCAGAGGCTCACCCTTGCAATCCCAGCACTTTCAGAGGCTGAAGCAGGAGGATGTAGTGAGCTATTTTTGCACACTGCACTCCAGCCTCGGTGACAGAACAAGACCCTGTCTATTAAAAAAAAAAAAAATTAATTTTATAAAGATGGACCTGGGAAGACTGGTTGCCTAATAATCTGATACAGTCAAATAAGAATACCCTAAAAGTACCAGTAAAGTTGCAGAACTAGCCTGACTCAAAAGTCATATTCCTTACGTTTTGAGTACTTAAGTTTTTAGTTTTACAAAATAACCATGACAATTACAACTCAATTTCACCCCACGTTTCCACATGAAAAGAAAGTCAGAAGTTTAGAAAAGAAGTGTACCTTGGCAATACTGTGAAGAATGAACCAGAGACAGCAATGTTCTCACCTAACTGCTAGTGAATGGGAAAGTGGGGCACTGGCACACTGCCTAACATTTATGCACAACAGTACTTTCAGTTTCTTTTCCCAAGTACTGCATCTTCAGATCTGCTTTCCAGACAAACTAAAAGCAGAAACTTGAATGAATACTGTACTGAAATGTTTTCTCATACTGACTGTGATAAAGCATACATGCTTTATAGCAGTCCTATAGGACTACTATCCTTACCCACTCTAGGAAGATCTGAGAACAAGAAAAGCGATTATTAGAAAGCAAAGTTATTTCCATGAAGAACACTTCAGAATAAATCAATGGAAACCACAGCACATGATGTTTTCACAATTACCTGGTCGCTTTTCCTTTGGGTTCTCCAATGGAATGGGTTTCTTAGACACAGCATCTTTCACCGCTTGCCTTAGTTTCCTCTGTTCTTTTCGGTACTTCTTGAGAGTGCTTTGTTGTTTAAATTGCTTATTTTTTAGCTTGTTTTCAAGTTTGACTTTACTAGTTTTTATTAACTTGCGAAAGCTTGGGATCTGTTTTTTATTTCTTCTCTAGAAAACAACAGAAAGAATACTGCATACCCAGAAACTTATTTTTTAAATCAGGTTAAAGAGAACTGATTACAAATTTCATCAGACCAATTCCACAATTTTAACATCCCACAGCCATGGTCTTGCACGTAAGAGCTAAAACCAAACGATGGCTTTAATCCTACAGAAGAGTGCTACAGTACCAGTTACTCAACCTGAGGTCTTTCTGTGACCCCAATCCACAGCAACTTAAAGGGCTCTACGACCCCCAAGCAGGTTAAGAACCACTGATCTAGTAGTGGTAAGTGGCTATTCAAGGCTAGTTCAACAACTGTAGTTTAATACATTCAAAGCAAAATGCTGGCTGTCTTTAATAAAACTTAATTTACGATTTTGTCATTTACAAAGCGCTCCAACAAATCACCTCCAACAGCCTAGTTGACTACTGACTGCTGTTATCCTCACATTATTGATGAAGCTGCTAAAAGACCCATAAACTAAGGACGGCAAAACTGAATTCGGATCTTTGGATTCCACTTCTCTTGCCCGTGACTCCTCATTCAGAAATCCCAAAGCTAGTCCTGAACCCCAGGACTACCTCTTATTTTCTGTTAGAACCAGGGCAAATCACTTGCTTTTCTGTCTCTTTACCCTTTATGGGTACCGTGACTCACATCATAAACTTGCTGAGGGCAAGAACCTGCTTCTCATTTGTGAAAAACGAGTTCGAAAGACAGTCTTGAAAAATTCCTTCGAAGTCTGAAATCCCACGGATGCAAAACTCCTTGCCTGTCTCTTCGTGATACCCTGAAGTCATGCGCGCACACAGTGGGTAACCAAAGTTGAGCTCGGTGTAAGGACCAGAAAGCCCCCAGTCTATGAACCACCGCCCCATAGACACGGGTGAAAACCTGCCTAAAAGTTAACTCAGGCAGTGACCCTATCACCCGGAGGGGCCCTAGGCCGCGGGGACCGGGCTTCTAAGGACACTTACCGCCTTCATCCTTACGCCTTAAAGGAATACCAGCCACACAAGTTCACCAGAAGCAGGGTTAATACAGAAATCCGAGAAATGACACACGTGCCGAAGGCCCCGCACTTCCCAAGCCGGAAGCGACCTTCGGTCCCTCCCAAGCCTCCGCCGCCGGAAGTGAGGGCGGGACTTCCGTAGGCCGGTTCGGGCTCGCGCCCTCTAGCGGTGACGGTCTTGCGGCTTTAGGCGGGTTGCGCCCTGGCGTGCGCGCGCGGACTGGAACGAGTGAAGGCCCTAGGGTCATCGGTGCCAACGGCGGGAAGTTGGGCCGGAGGGGCGCACTTTACAAGGTTCTCTGAGTATGATTCTTTGACTCTTGTCCTATTTATTTCTTTTAAAACCTTGGGAAAATCGGGCTCCTCCTCTCAGAATGAGAGGACTTGGTTTTTTCAGTCACCTCACGGCATTTTGTGCCTCTCCTCACGTTGCTAATCTCATCCTGTTATAGATACTGATTTTCGTGGTCTTTTTCCTCCATACAGTCCTGAGGGCAGAAAGAAGCTTATTTCTTTTGTGTAATGCCTGCCTCTCGACGGACCTTCTGGCCGTGTTTGTAGAATGGCAAATGATTTCTCATCAGCCTCGGTCACTTAAAAGTGTGTGATTCTTAGTGTTTTATTTTGCAATTTTTTTTTTTTGCTTTAATTTTAACTAGTCTGATAAAGAACTGTATCCGTGGCTGGGTGCGGTGGTTCACGCTTGTAATCCCAGCACTTTGGGAGGCCGAGGCGGGTGGATCACCTGAGGTCAGAAGTTCGAGACCAGCCTGGCCAACATGGTGAAACTCTGTCTCTACTAAAAATACAAAAATCAGCCAGGCGTGGTGGCGTGCCCCTGTAATCCTAGCTACTCAGGAGGCTGAGGCAGGAGAATCGCTTGAACTGAGGAGCAGGGGGTTGCAATGAACCGAGATCACACCACTGCACTCCAGCTTGGGCGACAGAGCAAGACTGTCTCAAAAAAAAAAAAAGAAAAACTCTATCTGGAGTCTTGCTCTGTCGCCCAGGATGGAGTGCAGTGGCGCAATCTCGGCTCACTGCAAGCTCCGCCTCCCGGGTTCAGGCCATTCTCCTGTCTCAGCCTCCGGAGTAGCTGGGACTACATGCGCCCACCACCGGCTAATTTTTTTTTGTATTTTAGTAGAGACGAGGTTTCACCGTGTTAGCCAGGATGGTCTCGATCTCCTGACCTCGTGATCCGCCCACCTCGGCCTCCCAAAATGCTGGGATAACAGGCCTGAGCCACCGCGCCCAGCCTAAAGTCGTTCATTTTACAGGAAGTTTTATGGATCGCAAGAATAAGNAAAAACTCTATCTGGAGTCTTGCTCTGTCGCCCAGGATGGAGTGCAGTGGCGCAATCTCGGCTCACTGCAAGCTCCGCCTCCCGGGTTCAGGCCATTCTCCTGTCTCAGCCTCCGGAGTAGCTGGGACTACATGCGCCCACCACCGGCTAATTTTTTTTTGTATTTTTAGTAGAGACGAGGTTTCACCGTGTTAGCCAGGATGGTCTCGATCTCCTGACCTCGTGATCCGCCCACCTCGGCCTCCCAAAATGCTGGGATAACAGGCCTGAGCCACCGCGCCCAGCCTAAAGTCGTTCATTTTTACAGGAAGTTTTATGGATTGCAAGAATAAGAGTATCAAAATGCTTGTCTCTCAAAGACTTTTTTTTTTTCTCAATAAATTTAAGCATTCCACTTCAAGTTTTTTGTGGGTTTTTTTAAGTAAATGATTTTTGAGCATGACCCTGACACAGTCTGGCCTCGCAGTCCTGAGCAGGTAGGAAAAGCCGGCAGTGCAACTAAAGGGTTCTGAGCCCCTTGGATAGTGTTGCTCTTAGAGAGACAGAGAAAAAAAGTACCAATTTCCTGATCCCACCACAAAGACCAAGAGGTCCATCTGGCACTCTTCTTTCAACCTTCCTTCCAACGTCTTCCTTGCTCTGTCTCCTTTCACACGGTGTCAGAAACAGCAGAGCCTGTCCATCTGGTGTATTACTTCATCAAACAAGTGGAAAACATCAGCCTGTGCCCTTCCCAAGTGCCTGAATTCCCTCCCAAGCATATCAACATATCTACAGTCACTCCCATCCTTTCAGCCTTCCTTCTAGTCTCTCCAAGGATGAGGCATTCCCATTCCAGTTCAAAACCAACTCCTCCTAGCTTCATCAGATTCTTGTATCATTAATTATCCCTTCTTTCCTGTGTTATTTCCCTCTCTAATAGATCCTTCCACTCAGCTTATAAACATATTCAAATATCTTCCATTTTTAAGAATTTTTTCTAATAAACTTATCTCCCTTTAATTGCTCTTTTATATGCCTCTTTTCCTACTTGTCCCTACTTGCAAAAAAAGGTACTCTGTTTGCATCTCCACTTTATCTTCTCTTTTGTCATAGCCCAATCCTGTGCTGTGTACTTTTTTTTTTTCAATATAAAGATTGCCTTTTTTTTTTTTTTCTGTTGCCCAGGCTGGAGTGCAGTGGCATCTCTCAGCTCACCACAGCCTCAACCTCCCGGGCTCAAGGGATCCTCAACCTCACCTTCCTGGGTAGCTGAAACTACAGGCACGCACCACCATGCCCGGCTAATTTACATTATTTGTAGAGCTTAGCTATATTGCCTAGACTGGTCTCAAACTCCTGAGCTCAAACAGTCCTCCCACCTCAACCTCCCAAAGTGCTGGCATTACAGGCATGATGAGCCACCATGCCCAGCATGTGCTAGCTTTTTTAAGAACTGTGTCATACTCTTGGCCCATTTTAAGTTTACAATCAACTAAAATGTCTGGATCATTTTAAAGCAATTGTTGCCAAGCTAAATCTCTCCCATCGTGAATTTGAGCAGCCTGTTATTTGAAAATACTCAAAAATGGAAGTTTATATGATTCCTTTTCATTCCATTTAATCTTGCTGGTTTCTTTTTAGTTTTTTTTTTTTTTTTTTTTTTTTGAGACAGAGTCTCGCTCTGTCCCCAGGCTGGAGTGCAGTGGCGCGATCTCGGCTCACTGCAAGCTCTGCCTCCCAGGTTCACACCATTCTCCTGCCTCAGCCTCCTGAGTAGCTGGGACTACAGGCGCCCGCCACCGCACCCGGCTAATTTTTTGTATTTTAGTAGAGACGGGGTTTCATCGTGGTCTTGATCTCCTGACCTTGTGATCCTCCCGCCTCGGCCTCCCAAAGTGCTGGGATTACAGGCCTGAGCCACTGCTCCCGGCAATCTTGCTGGTTTCTTAATTCTGTGTGTCCACCTTTGTGTCATCTCTTCTTCACTCAATCCACTGCCAAGCCCCATTTGGACTCCAGATCCTCTTAGATACCTTAGAGCTTTCCTGGACACTTGAGCTGATAAGGGTCACTGGGCTTTCCCAAACCAGTATCATAGGGATGGTACCTGGAGATTCCTGTTAGCACTTTTGGGAAGTCTGCTAAGAACTTACATGGCTTTGCCCATAACATTCCACTGAAACTGATCTAATTAAGGTCACCAAGAACCTCCAAATTGTTGTGAGTTTTTTCTAATTGTGTACAGAATTACATTACTTCTTTCTCATTTAACCTCACTAGATCTCTCTGCTGCCTTTGATGCTACGCATATCTCCCTTCACACATTAGAATGTTGATTCCCTTGGCTTTCCTATTAGCCTGTTCCCCAAGTTCTCCTCCTACCTCCATTTCTTCCTCCTTAGGCCTCTTCAATGTAGGTGACTCTCAGGGTTCTACTCTTGGCCCACTTGTCTACTACTCTTCTTGCTCTACTTGCTCTTCCAGCATGATTTCATCCATCTACCTGTTACAAAGAGATTTTGTCCAGCCCATACTTCTTCCCCAAGCTTCATTCTTGTAGCCACCTGCCTCCTGGACAGCTCTACCTGCTAACCATGGGACTTCACATTACCATGTTCAAAAGAACTGTTCTTTTTTCACTTGTACCTCATCTAACATTCCCTATTTCTTTCTTTTACCCACAGCTAGAATCCCAAATACTCCGGAGATCTTTGTCAACAAGCCAGGACTTTCTTGGCCATTTGCCATATTATAATTAATCCATTTTCTATAAACAAGCAATTTTGAAAATTGTCACTAAGTGGACATGCAATAATAAGGCTTCTTTTTTCCCAGTACCACAAGATAATTTACATAAGTCATAATAAGGGACTATGTGAATGTTTGCCACTTTGTAATAAGTGTTTGGCAACAGAAGAAGCCCACACTTCAGTATCACAAATTAGAAAATAAACGTTGTAATTGGATGTTATCACTGTCAATCATCTTAGACATGAAAGAGGCAGGCAGGCTGCCCTATAGCTCACCCAAAAGGGACCTGTGGAAATTAGAAAAAGCTTCCATTTCCTTAAGACACTTCACTGTCACAGGCCAAAAAAAAAAAAAAAAAAAAAAAAGTTTGCTATCTTTACAAATAAACTGTGAATGATGCCCCTAGAATTGTACAATATACAGTCTTCCCTTATATCGAAGTGCTTGGCTCTGCCTAGGCCTCTTTC
This sequence comes from Rhinopithecus bieti, assembly GCF_001698545.2. Lineage (NCBI taxonomy): Eukaryota > Metazoa > Chordata > Mammalia > Primates > Cercopithecidae > Rhinopithecus > Rhinopithecus bieti. Next base: position 342,201 of record NW_016822477.1, on the reverse strand, counting down.
TGTTTCCCTTCCTAAAATCCAGGGGAAACAAAAACAAAACAAAAATAAAATAAAATAAAATCCAGGGGAGGGAAGGAGTCTAGAATCTCTGTTTAGACCTTTGAGATAATGCGACAATTAATGGGAAAAAAAAAAAAAATTAAGATCAGAGAGCTAAAAAAAAAGTCACTGTAATATTTTAGTAATATTTAGATATTACTGTCCAGGCATTGTGGCTCCTGCCTGTAATCCCAGCACTTTGGGAGGCTAAGGCAGGAAGACTGTTTGAGGCCAGGTGTTCAAGGTTACTGTGAGCTATGAGGGTGCCACTGCACTCCAGCCTGGGCGACAGAGTGAGGCTATCGCAAAGAAAAAGAAAAAAAAGAATTTGAAAATACATGTATCATGGTCTCTACCTTTGAAAATGTTAAAATATTGTTGAGAAATAGTGTGTGTGTGTATGTGTGTGTGTGTGTACTTAAGAAGATAATTATGAATGATCAAATAGAGAATAATAGAAAAGATCACATAGGTGCTAAAAAATAAAGAAAAGCTGCTTTAGAGGAAGTCATAGAGCAATGTATACCTAAATGAGACCGGCAGAAAGGATAAAGTTTAAGTAGATGGGATAATTTGTTCTAAGCAAGGTCACTCAGGTAGTACAAATAATTTATATTGTGGTGCATCAGAAAATTAGGTTAACATAGCTAATAATTATAATTAATTATTAAATTAAAATTATTAACCAAAACCCAAAATAATAACAGACATTAGAATAATGATGTAGCAGAATTTTTGTCCCACTGAACCCACAGCTTGAATCGCCCCAAAAGCAGTGGCAGGCCAGGAATTTGTGGCTACAGTGAATTATGATCTCACCACTGCACTTCAGCCTGGGCAACAGAGCAAGACCCTATCTCAAAAACAAACAGAAGCAGAGAAGTTCCCACAAGGGTGTATCCTAAACTGTCTGGAGATAAGGCCCCCATTTGGGATTCCATAGAAAGAAGCATTAAATGCCAGGGTAATCAACCCAAAACAATTGTTACGAGAACTTACCTACAGAGTGCTATAGCAACCCTCATGATGGACAGCAAGAGAAAAGGGGTGTGGACCTAAGTATGTCCACAGTGAGGGGATCGGGGTAAGGAGTTTATACAAGGGTTTAAGATATTTGACTCAGGGCCTGGGCCAGTACTTTCAGTGATTTGGGCAACAACCTAGCTACTTTTATCAGTGCCTGGGACTGTTCAAGGCCCCACTTTGTGTTGAAGCCTGCTGGGATGAACTTGCAGCTGGCTAGGTCACAGAGCAGTCAAGGCACTCTGATTTTTTGTTCAGGACACAGAAAGAAAGCCGCAAGGGGCTGTGGGGGAGGTCTCCTGGGGCCCTACACAAATGTTGGTGTCCCCTCTACATATCCTCAGCACTTCCTGTTCCATACATGCTGAAAAAGTCCTCTGAGCACTTGCAAATTTTCACTTAAGAACTTTTTCTGGACCCCTGTAGGGCAGGTCTGAAGTGCCACAGATTTTTCCACTGGAAGCATCCTTCAACCGACAACAAATGGGAATTGCAGGATGACTATACCAATTGTGGTAGGCTGAAAAATGACTTCCAAATATATGAAGGCCAAGTCCCTGGAAACATGACTATTAACTTATACAGGCAAAGGTGTGATTAAGTTAAAGATTTTGAGATGAAGAGATTATCCAGGTGGGCAATCGCATGGATCCTTTTAAGAGATAGACAGGAGATTTCACACAGACAGACAAGAAGGCAATGTGACCACATAGGCAGAGATGGAAGTGATGTAGACAAGTCAAGGAATTCCGGCAGCCACCAGAAGGGGGAAGAGATAAGGAACAAACTTTCCCCTAGAGTTCAGTCCAGTGATACTAAGTTCAGACTTGTAGCCTCTAGAAATGTGAAAGAATAAATTTCTATGTTTTAAGCCACCGAATTTGTGATAATTTGTTACAGCAGCCATAGAAAACTACTATACCAATCAAATATAACAAACACATACCAATGTCCTTAATCCTCAGAGGTAGAACACCTCTAAGGCAGCACTCCCCAACCTTTTTGGCACCAGGGATGGGTTTTGAGGAAAAAATTTTTCCACAGATCAGGGTGGGGGATGGTTTCAGGAAGAAACTGTTCCACTTCACATCATCAGGCATTAGTTAGATTCTCATAAGGAGCGTCCCACCTAGATCCCTCAAATGTGCAATTCACAATTGGTTTCAAGCTCCTATGAGAATCTAATGCCTCCACTGATCGGACAGGAGGCGAAGCTCAGGCAGTAATGTCACTCACCTGCCATTCACCTCCTGCTGTACAGCCCAGTTCCTAACAGGCCACGGACTGGTATAGGCCTGTGGTCCGGGGGTTGGGGACCCCTGCTCTAAGACATCTTCCACTTTGTCTCCCAAAGATTGAGTTATCCTATTCATCAGCACACTCTAGTAGTGTCCTTTGCTTACCGGTCTCACAACCCCACCTGCTAGCAATGGTACCTGGACTCACCTTCAAAATAAACCACTTTTACACTCAAGTCCTTATGTATCTGTTTCCTTGAGCTGCCATAAAAAAGAACCAAAAATTGGGTGGGTTAAAACAACCAAAATTTATTCTCTCGCAGCTCTGGAGGCAAGGTATCTAAAATCAAGATGTTGGCATTGTTTGTTTATGTTTAGGTCTCTGAGGAAGAATCTGTTCCATGCCTCTGTCCTGGATTCTGGTGACAGCTGGCAATCCTTGGCAATCTTTGGCTTGTAGATGCATCAATCCAATCTCTGCTCCCATCTTTACATATTATTCACCCTGTGTCCCTGTATCTTCACATGTCTGTCTTCCCCTCTTATAAGGATACTAGTCATATTGGATTAAGGGCCCACCCTAATGACCTCATCTTAACTTTATTACATCTGCAAAGACCTTTCCAAATAAGATCATATTCATAGTTACCAGGGATTAGGATTTCAACATATCTTTTTTTTTGGAGGGAGGACACGATTCAACTCAAGATCAAATTCAGAGGACCCCAGCGTACCACTTACTTAGGTATTTTTTATGTTTCCCTAGATATAAATCATTTCATTTTATTCTCCATAATCTTACGATATAAATATTAGCTGTGTTTAATTTGTTTTTATTTAATTAATGACTTGCAGGATTACATATTATAGTGTAGCCAAGTTTGTGTTTACACCAGGTGGGAAATGTAACAAGATGCCAGTCCCGCTAGTGTGAGTAGTTTTCCAACAAAAGGGATCAAATACCTTAAGCTGTTTTCCTAATGTGCAGTATTATAGTCAGGGAAAAATTAAAGAGGGATTTTCCTAGGGTTGTGATACACATTATTTCCTATTTAAGATGTTTGTTGATAAATTAAGCTAAGAAATGACATTTCCTGTTTCTTTACTTACATTGATTATTCAGAGCCATTCTTTATTTATTCATTGTCTTTCAAAATCCCTAGAGAATGAAAAGTGGATTCCATGCACAAAGTCATGTACAGTTTCTGATAGTCCTTTGAGCAGCAATGGTTTCTCACCCTCCACTCTGTACCAGACTCTGCTAGGAGCTCGCTGTGAAAGAACGTTCTGTAAAACAAGGATGTATTGTCTCTAGGTCTCCATTCCAAAGCTGCTGGGAAGTATAACTGAATGGGAAGGAAACTATCAAATAAACTAACATCTAAGGTATCATGTATGTCATCCTCACACCTCACACAATGCCAATCCTACTTATTTTATTTTTTAAATTTACTATTATTTATTATTTTTACTTTGAGACAAGCTCTTGCTCTGTTGCCCAGGCTGGACTGTAGCGGCTCAATCATGATTCACTGCAGCCTTGACTTCTTGGGCTCAAGTGATCCTCTTTCTTCAGCCTCCAGAGTAGCTGGGACCATAGGTACACACCACCATACCGTGCTAATTGTTTACCTACTTATTTTATTAATAATACTCTGTGCTCCAGGCCGGGTTTGGTGGCTCACACCTATAATCCCAGCACTTTGGGAGGCCAAGGGAAGTGGATCACCTGAGGTCAGGTATTCGAGACCAGCCTGGCCAATGTGCCAAAACCCCATCTCTACTAAAAACACAAAAATTAGCCAGGCAGGATGGCACACACCTATAATCCCAGCTACTCAGGTGGCTGAGGCAGGAGAATCACTTGAACCTGGGAGGTGAAGTTTGCAGTGAACCAAGATCGTGCCACTGCTCTCCAGCCTAGGCAACAGAGCAAGACCCCATCTCAAACAAACAAACAAACAAACAAAGACTCTGTACTCCACCTATCACCAAAGTTCAAGTCCTGCCTGCCTTTGGTTACAAATTTGGAAATACTTGTGCATATACTCCAAAGACCTGCTTGGGTGACATTTATGCTTCTGATTTCTTTCCTTCATTTGCCAAGCTGCTACTGCTGATCTTACTTAAAATTCACTTGGGTGAATAAATGGATAGGTAAGTAAAATCAGTGGATATCCATGAGATTGATGAGAAGTCTAATTGATCCAGAATATCCACTCCAGCATCTGTCACACCAAAAAGAAGATAAGGGGGCCGGGTGCGGTGGCTCACGCCTGTAATCCTAGCACTTTGGGAGGCTGAGGCAGGTGGATCACAAGGTCAGGAGATTGAGACCATCCTAGCTAACACGGTGAAACCCCATCTCTACTAAAAATACAAAAAATTAGCCAGGCATGGTGACGGGCGCCTGTAGGCCCAGCTACTCCGGAGGCTGAGGCAGGAGAACGGCATGAACCCTGGAGATCGCGCCACTGCACTCCAACCTGGGCAACAGAGCAAGACTCCATCTCAGAAAAAGAAGAAGAAGAAGAAGAAGAAAAGGATCTGCCCCTAAGGAATCTCTTTCTTGAGCCCACTGGGGGAAAAAGACTTTCAAATATCCTAGTTAGGACTTTTTAACATCCAGGGAAGAAGACAGGGAATTGCCCGTTTCTGGAGGTGGCAAAAAATGGGAAGTGGAGGAAAGGAAGTGAAAAAGATAGGCTCCAAAACATAAAATGATTTAGCGTGTCAGTTCTAGTAGGTATATGAGTTATCTATTGCTGTTTAAGAAATTGCCCTAAAACTTGGCAACTTAAAACAATGATAAACATTATTACTTTTTCTGTGGGTCTGGATTTTAGGAATGGCTTAGCAGGTTTGTTCTGGTTCTGGATGTTTTACAATATAGATGTTGGTCAAGGCTGCAGTCACCTGAAGACTTACCAAGGCTCAAGGATTAACCTCCAAGATGCTTCCTTCATATGTCTATTAGAAAAAAAGCTTCAGCTTCTCACTATGTGAACCTATCCATAGGACTAATTGGGTGTCTTCATGACAAAGCAGCAGGCTTCCCCTAGAGCACGTTATCCAAGAGAGAGCAAGAGGAGAGCTCTAATACCTTTTAAGACCTAGTCTTGAAAGTCATCATTTCTGCTGTTCTATTTGTCACAAGTAAGTCACTTAATCTAAACCATACTCGATTGTAGTGGAATTGGGCTTCACCTCTTGAAAGAAAGAGTATCAAAGAACTGTGGACATATTTTAAAACCACCAGAGTGGGGTTCAATGAATATTTACTGAGCATCTATATTGGGACCTGGGTAGGCACTGGAATTTAAAAATAAACTATTTTCCTATCACCAAATAAATAGGAGGTTTTATGTAGGTAGACAAGAGGGCCAGTTTTAGAATACATGACATTACAGTTGGGTGCGGTGGCTCACGCCTATAATCCCAGCACTTTGGGAGGCCGAGGTGGATGGATCAACAGGTCAGGAGTTCAAGACCAGCCTGGTCAAGATGGTGAAACCCCGTCTCTACTAAAAATACAAAAATTAGCCAGGTGTGGTGGAGAACACCTGTAATCCCAGCTACTCAGGAGGCTGAGGCGGGAGAATGGCTTGAACCTGGGAGGTGGAGGTTGCAGTGAGCCAAATTCGTGCCATTGCATTCCAACCTGGGCAACAAGAGCAAGACTCTGTCTCAAAAAAAAAAAAAAAAAAAAAAAAACCCATAACATTATAATGCTATAATAGGTTTAAAGCCAAAGGATCATGACGATGAGATTTAAATCGTGTATACCATAAGGAATTAGTTTTCTGTGGAGAAGAAGAGAAAGATTATTTTATACCCTCTATGACTGCCCATTCATAAAACTTCATAGGACCTGAACTGAGAACTAAATACCAAAGTATAGAGATGGTGACTTACTCTATTTTATAACCCCCGAACCTAGGTTAGTACTTTGTACCTAAGAAGAATGAATAAATATTTAATGGTTTGTTTAATCGATTGTAACTAATGAATTAAGATGAATCCTAAGTATAGACCCATGTATCCCTATTAGATTGTTGCAAATTTCAAGGACTATGATTGTTCTGGGTGTTTTCTGTTACTTGTTTCTTTGACATGGTCAGCTCTTTTCTCTAGAGTTTCACGCAGTCAGAGAGGCACAAACTGGAGGACCATGGACTAAACTCTGTCAGTGAAATTGTTTATTTGGTTAAAACTCTTGTGTGTGTGTGATTTTTTAACTGATTTTTGAATGCCTTTGGTTGGAGCATACGCACAGTATACACTCTGTAGTTCCCCATAGGCCCTGCTATTTTCTGTTCTCTAGTATCTGTCTGCCTTTTTAGTCCCTAAGGGCACTTGACTGTGAGACCCAAGCATCTAGAGTTTAAACCTCAGGATGACTGTATTATTGGTCCAGCCTATTCTTACTCTCCATTCTATGGGTGAGTTGTTTCCTGTAGATTTACTTGTAGCTTTAGGTCAAAAGTACTGTTTTCAAGGCCAGGCATGGTGGCTCACACCTGCAATCTCAGGACTTTGGAAGGCTGAGAGGGACGGATCACTTGAGGTCAGGAGTTTGAGACCAGCCCGGCCAACATGGCGAAAACCCGTCTCTACTAAAAATAAATAAATGGCTGGGTGCAGTGGCTTATGCCTGTAATCCCAGCACTTTGGGAGGCTGAGGTGGGTGGATCACGAGGTTAGGAGTTCGAGACCAGCCTGACCAACATGGTGAAACCCTGTGTGTCCTAAAAATACAAAAATTAGACGGGCATGGTGGTGTGCATCTGTGATCCCAGCTACTTAGGAGGCTGAGGCAGGAGAATCGCTTGAACCCTGGAGGAGGAGGTTGCAATGAGCTGAGATCTTGCACTCTAGCCTGGACGACAGAGCGAGACTCCATCTCAAAAAAAAAGAAAAAAAGAAAAATAAAAAATAAATAAATAAATAAATAAATCGGGCATTGTGGTGCATGCCTGTAATCCCAGGGAATTGAGTGGCTGACGCACAAGAATTGCTTGAAGTCGGGAGGAGGAGGTTGCAGTGAGCCAAGATTGTACCACTACACTACAGCCTGGGTGACAGAGCAAGACTCTATCTCAAAGAAAAAATAAAAAGTACTGTTTTCATATTTTCATAGTCATCTCCCTTTTCAGTTTAGCCAATATCTTCCTGCATTCTGCTATAGTTTTCTCTCTCTTCTTTCCTTTCCCTCCTACTTAGCACTCCTGGTGAATTTTCCCCCTTTCCTACTTTTCTCAATTTCTGCATCCTAAATGGTTTCTGACAAAAAGCACGGACAAAGACTCAGCTTCTACTCATTTAAAAGATGGGGGCAATGGCCAGGCACGGTGGCTCACATCTGTAATCCCAGCTACTCAGGAGGCTGAGGCAGGAGAATCGCCTGAACCCGGGAGGCGGAGGTTGCAGTGAGCCAAGATTGCGCCATTGCACTCCAGCCTGGGCAACAAGAGCAAACTCCATCTCCAAATAAATAAATAAATAAATAAATAAATAAATAAATAAATATGTGGGCAACAATGCTACAAGTGAGTAGAGATAATGTATGCAAAGTACCTGGCACACAAAAAGGTGTGGTAAACCTGATAATCATTTTCCTCTTCTTTCTGGCTAATAATTTCAAGACCTTCTGTGAGGCTATTTGCACAGCCTTTCCATCTTGAATTTCTTTTCCTATCTTTTTAAAAAATTATTTTGTTTGATTGTTTTTTAATGTTCATTGTGACTCATGGAATTGATTTCATGACTCACTAATGGGTCACACGCATAGTGTGATAAACATTGATATAGAGACATTTTGTGCCCTCTGCTGTGTTGGTGACTTGAGTATGTCTGCTTGATGAGGAAAGAAAGTACTTGATCTGCTAGACTGATGGCTTGTACAGGAACTTCTTGAACCAGGAGGAATACATCTTAGAGTTTCATTCCTGATGCTTTTCGATGGGAAGAGGTTTTTTAAATTATTATTTTTTTTTATTATTTTTTATTTTTTGAGACGGGGTCTTGCTGTGTCATCCAGCCTGGAGTGCAGTGGCACCATCCTAACTCACTGTAGACTCAACCTCCAGGGCTCAAGTGATCCTTTCACCTCAGCCTGCTGAGTAGATGGAACTATAGGAGGATAGGAAGAGTTTTTAAGAGTGCCAGTTATGGTCTGATCTACCAAGGATCCAATGAGGTCTTCCATGGCTAGGTCAACTATCAGGTTGGAGTTGATAATATATTTTTATGGAACTTTCTTGGCTGCTATAACCTGGCCAGGTCCAGCACTACAAGCCTTATATCTTGTGGTGGAGAAACAGTTGAACTCACACCCCTACCCCCATTCTCTGTGCAACACCACTCTATTTTCCTATGTTTACCCTTCTCAGTTCATTTATTTATACTTTTATGAAGTCATTTATGCAACAATTATGAATTGACCACTTACTCTATATCAGCCACTCTGTCAGGGTCTGAGAAAAAGAAAAGAGCCATTCCTGCTCTTGTTGAGTTTATGGGCTGTTAGTGGGAAGCAGATATAAATCAAAGAACCACATCAATAGATATAACATTTTTAAAAGTTTTAGTTGTAATTAATGTCCAAAAAAGACAGTATATAGTGTTATGACATATTATAATAAGGAAAAATGGCCTGGTCTGGTCAAGGAGGTTACAGTAGGTTTTCCACTTTTCCAGAAAATAATGATTGAACTGAGATTGAGAAAATAGGAGTCAACAGTGTGTGTGTGTGTGTGTGTGTGTGTGTGTGTGTGTGTGGTGGTGGTGATTAGAAATTTCTAATAGATAAAACAGCTTGTTCAAAGCCCTATGATTAAAGGAAGCACAGTTTTATTAAAGGAAGCACAGCTCAGGGTTTGCTTCCTGCTTTCTTCCTCCCTCCCTCCCTCCCTCCCCCACCTCTTCCTTCCTTCTTTCCTTCCTTCCTTCCTTCCTCCTTTCACCTTGATTTCAAAAAGTTAACAATTTTCTCAGTTTCTGACACATTATCATCAATGCAAAGACTCTCTTTTGCTTTTTGAAATCTATCTGTATATTCAGTTTTATCTCCTTTCAGCAATTCCATTCTCCTGTCTTTCATAGGCAACCATTTTAATGCATTTAATATACATTTTGAAACATGTTCTTGTAAAAAAAAGACTGCTTTGTATATATATTATTAATTTATGTCTATGATATTGTTTTATTAGTTTCATTTCTTTTTCGCTTGGCACTATGTTTTTAATATTCGTCCAAGCTGCTCTTCGTATATCTAATCTGTTGTTTCTAGTTGCTCCTTAGTGCTCCAGGGTGGTTCATCTGCCACTTAGTATGTATTTACTCCAGTTTTGGATTGTCCCCATTTCCTTTTCACCTCAAACAACAAGAACTTCACTCACACACTTTAATGAACATCCTCCAACATGTCCTCACAGGGACCTGTGAGAAAATTCTTAAAGGGTATAACCAGGAGCACAACTGCTGGGTGATAGTTTATGCATGCACTTGACTAAATCATGCCAACTGGGCCTTATAAACCAAAAAGAGTATCTGGGAAAAGTCTCCATCGATTTAGAGGTTTGTTTTGTCAAGGTTGAGAAAGTGTCTGGGAAAAAAAAAAAAACAACCCACAGTAGAATCTGTGGCTTGCACTTTTTCCAAAAAGGGTTTTGAGGGATTCAGTTTTTAAAAAGGAGAAAGCAGGTTGGATGGGGAAGGAGGAAACAAAACAAAAGGGGAGAGTAGAAAAAATTAGGTAAGTGGTTACAGTCTTTTAAGGCTTTGATTATTTCTCACTGAATCCACATGTTGTATGTGAAAAGGATGGAGTGGAGGAACAGCCAATTCTGTATTTGTCTCATGCTCAGTAAATCTGCAGTTTATGTAAGATAAAGTAAACGTATAGTAGAGGAAGAAGTCAAATATGCATTCATCTTGGGGTTGGCAGTGGGACGACTTCTAGCCTCCTCTTGTCCTGCACACGTTAAGATAAGCCGGGTCCTGTTTTTGTTTATTTGTTTTTTTGTTTTGGAGACAGGGTCTCACTCTGTCACCCAAGTTGGAGTGAAGTGATATGATCATGGCTCACTGCAGCCTTGAACTCCTGGATTCTAGCAATCCTCCTACCTCAGCCTCCTAAGTAGCTGGGACTATAGGGGTGCACCACCATGCTTGGCTAACTTTTAAAAATTATTTTTAGTAGAGACTAGGTTTTTTTTGCTGTGTTGCCCAAGCTGGTCTCTAACTCCTGGGCTCAAGCAACCGTCCTGCCTCGACCTCCCAAAATGCTGGGGTTACAGGCATGAGACACCATGGATTACAGGCATGGTGAAACCCTGTCTCTACTAAAAATACAAAAATTAGCTGGGCATGGTGGGGCATGCCTGTAATCCCAGCTGCTTGGGAGGCTAAGGCAGAATTGCTTGAACCTGGGAGGTGCAGTGAGCAAAGATTTTGCCAGTGCACTCCAGCCTGGTTGACAGAGCGAGACTCCGTCTCAAAAAAATAAAAATAAAATAAAATAAAAAGATAATCACTATCTTCTAATGGAAGTTTCTGTTGTCTTTTGCTAAACATCTAAAGTACTGTAAGATTATATTTTAGCCTATAATTTGTGCACTAATCCAAGATCACCTTTCAATTCTCAAATACTTCTTAGGATTATCTACTAAGGTGAACCGGAAGCTAGTTGGACCGACCACAAATTTTACTTAGTCTTGAACGAAGAAATATAAATGGCTAAGTAATGTCAGGGTAGGGAGGAGGTTCAGCTTCACTTGTAGTTTAAAAAAAAAAAGTAATTTAAAATAGTAAAGAGAAGTCCTTTTATAAAGTTGGGAAGTTTTCTAAAGTGATATAATTTATCTTTGGTGAAGATTCAGGAAAATGGGCACTTTCTTACAGTGCAGGGAGGGAACACACGATCTTTCTGAAAAGCAATTTCACAGTGTGTATCAGGAGGCTTTAATTCACACAGAGAAACAGCATCGTAAAAAACTAAAGCCTTTAAAATGTATATTTAAGAAAGGAGTTACAGACAAGGAAGGGGAGAAGGCTAGAACTCCATGGTATTAGATTGAAATGGGGCCTATCAGTATAATCTCTCTCTCTCGCTACACACCCACACATGCGTGCATACACACACACAAAGCAGACATACAGAAAGGCATATGGATTTAGAAATAGATGTAAATGTGTGTGGTTATGTGTCTGTGTACATATCTCCACATCTCTCTCTCTTTTTATTTTTTGAGACGGAGTCTCGCTCTATTGCCCAGGCTGGAGTATGGTGTCACGATCTCACCTCACTACAGCCTCCGCCTCCTGGGTTCAAGGGATTCTCCTGTCTCAGCCTCCCAAGTAGCTGGGACTACAGGCACACATCACCATGCCCAGCTAAATTTTGTGTGTGTGTATTTTTAGTAGAGATGGGGGTTTCACCATGTTGGCCAGGCTGGTCTCGAACTTTTGACCTCAAGGGATCTGCCCACTTCAGCCTCCAAAAGTGCTGGGATTACAGGCATGAGCCACCGTGCCTGGCCTACATATATCTCTTACCTCTATCTGCTGAGACGGCCTAGAAGCAATGAGACTCCAGTATCAATGAGCACACTTAGTGCCCAGATTTTTTTTTTTAATCGTTATTTTATTTTATTTTTTTGAAGATGACATCTTGCTATGTGTCCCAGGTTGACCTTGAGCTCCTGGGCTCAAGCAATCCTCCTGTTTCAGCCTCTGAAGTAGCTGAGACTACAGGCATGAGCCACTGCACCTGGTTTCCAAATCTGAATTTATAAATACCATTCTCCTATAGAAGGAATCAACGCTCTTTGGAAAAATGGCTCTTTCCAAGGCTGACGCAGGGAAAATACAGAAAG
>NW_016822477.1:325823-329834 GCF_001698545.2 Rhinopithecus bieti | reverse complement strand
CTAAAACTAGGCCGGGCGCGGTGGCTCAAGCTTGTAATCCCAGCACTTTGGGAGGCCGAGACGGGCGGATCACGAGGTCAGGAGATCGAGACTATCCTGGCTAACACGGTGAAACCCCGTTTCTACTAAAAATACAAAAAACTAGCCGGGCGAGGTGGCGGGCGCCTGTAGTCCCAGCTACTCGGGAGGCTGAGGCAGGAGAATGGCGTAAACCAGGGAGGCGGAGCTTGCAGTGAGCTGAGATCCGGCCACTGCACTCCAGCCCGGGTGACAGAGTGAGACTCCGTCTCAACAAAAAAAAAAAAAAAAAAGGATGAGAGGCTAGGTGCAATGGCTCTTTCCTGTGATTCCAGAACTTTGGGAGGCCGAGGCAAGAGGATTGCTTGAGCCCAGGAGTTCAAGACCAGCTGGGAGACAAAGTGAGACCCCGTCTGTACAAAAACAAAAATTAAAAAATTAGCCAAGCATGGTGGCATGCACCTGAGGTCCTAGCTATTTGGGAGGCTGAGGCAGGAGGATTGCCTAAGTCCAGGAGTTCGAGGCTGCAGTGTGCCATGTTTGCACCATTGGACACCAGCCTGGGTGACAATAAGACTCTGTCTCAAAAAAAAAAAAAAAAAGAGTATCTGTCAAAAAAGACATAGGAACAAACTTTAGGGGCTCTCAATGGCCAAATATAGGACAGTTTAGTACTGTATTTTAAGCAGGTAGAATAAAATGATAATCTATTAGTCTGTACTGATATAAATAAATAATCAAATAAATAAACAGAGGAGAGAGGAAATCTCTTTCTTACCTGAGAATTCCAATTAAATGTAGAACAAATGATGGATATAGATGCCATTTGGCAAACATCATAGGGATAAATGTTTGAAGCATAAAAATTATGAGGAGAAACATAATTACATTGTCTTTAGGTATTTCCTTATGTCCCTGCTACCATAACCTTGTTTTGCCAGGATCCAAGCCCCCATTCCTTCTATAACCTCAAGATGATACATAAGCTTCTAAACTCCATTGGGGGATGGATAATCACTCTGTGTGTGTTTCTCCCTGTGTACATGTTAATAAAATTTATATGCCTTTTCCATTAATCTGCCATTTGTGAGGTGATTTTTCAGTGAAACTTCAGGAGACAGAGGAAAAGTTTTACCTTGGTCCCTAAAGTTTGGTGCTGTGAGCGGGATCACCAAAGCGGATCTGTTCTTCCAGAAGCCACAGTGAAGGGAACCCAGGACTTGACAAGCCAGAAAAAAGGGTAACAATTTCTTGCCAGTCAGGCTCCAGGCCTCTCTGTGGAATCTTGGTTGAGTGGATGGTAAAAATCACTGTCTCTTTTTCCTCTGCAAAATTTTGATGAATAGGAGAAAAGGATTTGTGTGACTAGTCTTGGGTGTAGTGACTCTGGTATATTTTTTGGTTCTTTTGTCATGAATATTCATATTGTTTGATCCCTTTCCTCCAGAAATAGTTGTTTTTTCCCCCCTTTGTATTTGTCTTTCTGTGTTGTTCTTTTATAAAGAAGGGTACCAGATGAGGTTTCTGCTTGTCGTGTTTTATATCCTTGAGAGTTTGACTTGTGAGCAAGCACTCTGTCTTGATCTCCATCATCCAGGGAATGCGATTTTTCAGAGGACATCAGGTGACCAGCCTGAAAATGGCTGGGAACTCAAAACTTTTTGTTCCAAATGTGTCAAGCTCTTAGGAGAGTTTGTCTATCTTAGCCTATTCCTGGGAGTGAATGTTTTGTCAGAGATCTTCGGACTTGTTTCTTCACTTTACACAAAAAGGCTATTGGACTGAGTCACTATTGGAATGAATACAACATTAGACATTAATCAGGCTGGGCGTGGTGGCTCATGCCTGTAATCGCAGCACTTTGGGAGGCCCAGATGGGCGGATCACTTGAGGTCAGGAGTTTGAGACCAGCTTGGCCAACACAGTGAAACCCCGTCTCTACCAAAAATACACAAATTAACCGGGTGTGGTGGTGCATGCTTGTAATCTCAGCTACTTTGGAGGCTGAGGCATGATAATCACTTGGATCTGAGAGGCAGAGGTTGCAGTGAGCTGATATGATGCCACTGCACTCCAGCCTAGGCAACAGAGTGAGACTCTATCTCAAAGAAAAAAAAAAGAGGCCGGGCACGGTGGCTCACGCCTATAATCCCAGCACTTTGGGAGACTGAGGTGGGTGGATCACCTGACGTCAGGAGTTTGAGACCAGCCTGACCAACATGGTGAAACCTTGTCTCTACTAAGAAAATACAAAAATTAACTGGGTGTAGTGGTGGGCACCTGTAGTCCCTGCTACTTAGGAGGCTGAGGCAGAAGAATGGCTTGAACCCGAGAAGTAGAGGTTGCAGCCAGCCGAGATCACACCACTGCACTCCAGCCTTGGCAACAGAGAGAGATTCCATCTCAAAGAAGAAGAAGAGGCAGAAGGAGGAGGAGGAGATGGAGGAGGAGGAGGAGGAGATGGAGGAGGAGGAGAAGAAGAAGAAGAGGAAGAAGAGGAAGAGGAAGAAGAGGAAGAGGAAGAAGAAGAAGAAGAAATTCTCTAGACAGGCCCGGTGTGGTGGCACATGCCTGTAATCTCAGCAGTTTGGGAGGCTGAGGTCAGTGAATCAATCGCTTTGAGGTCAGGAGTTCAAGACCAGCCTGGCCAACATGGTGAAACCCTGTCTCTACTGAAAATACAAAAATTACCCAGGAGTTGTGGTGGGTGCCTGTAATCCTAGCTACTCAGGAGGCTGAAGAAGGAGAATCTTTAGAAGCTGGGAGGCAGAGGTTGTAGTGAGCCGAGATCATGCCACTGCACTCCAGCCTTGGCAACAGAGCAAGACTGTCTCATAAAAAAAAAAAAAAAAAGAAAGAAAAGAAAAAAAAAAGAAAGAAAGAAAAAGAAAAAGAAATTCTCTTGACAAAATTAAAGAGCACAGATCTGACCTAAAACAAACCCAGAATCCTTTGTACACTCAGACTGCCTGCTTGTAATTTCTTGTGGGATTAATAATAGAGGGGCTGCTCTGCCTTGTAGTCTAGTAGTTAAAATTCCACAGGGTCACTGCCACGGCCTAGGTTCAATTCCTAGTCAGGGAATCAGTCTCTTTTCGTTTGAAAATTGTGTGAGTTTTGACTTTTTGAGGAACCCATTTATTAATGATCCTTGTTCCTTCCATGGACAGTTTATGATTTCCTGTCAACTTCTGTCTGTAGGAAGCACATGAGGCTTTTGGGCCTTTGTGTGTAAATGATCAGCTGAGAAGCTGAGACCCTAGAGAATATAGAAATGTGGGTTATACCCTATTTGCAGATAGCAAAACTTTTCTTTCTTTGAGCTGTCTTTTGGGTGGTTCTGGATCTTGTGAGGCATTGGGGAGGGTACCTCCGGAATAAAACAATTCAAAAGTCAGAAATATTAGCTATTTGTCCCAGCTAAAATCTAATAATGAGACTTTAAAAGATTTTTTTAAAAAGAGCTCTATGGTTAGAAGTCAGCTTAATTAAAAGCTGATATTCAAGCCATATATATGTGTCTGAGAGTACATGTATATATGTGTGTATATATACACACACACATATAGAGAGGACTTCCCGCTTTTTCTCTTTTAGGATCCTGTTTTGGTACTTTCTTTCTTTTTTTTTTTTTTTTTTTTTTTTTTTTTTTTTTTTTTTGAGACGGAGTCTCGCTCTGTCGCCCAGGCTGGAGTGCAGTGCAGTGGCCGGATCTCGGCTCACTACAACCTCTGTCGCCCGGGCTGGAGTGCAGTGGCCGGATCTCGGCTCACTGCAAGCTCCGCCTCTCGGGTTTACGCCATTCTCCTGCCTCAGCCTCCCGAGTAGCTGGGACTACAGGCGCCTGCCACCTCGCCCGGCTAGTTTTTGTATTTTTTAGTAGAGACGGGGTTTCACTGTGTTAGCCAGGATGGTCTCAATCTCCTGACCTTGTGATCCGCCCGTCTCGGCCTCCCAAAGTGCTGGGATTACAGGCTTGAGCCACCGCGCCCG
>NW_016822477.1:308464-322816 GCF_001698545.2 Rhinopithecus bieti | reverse complement strand
TTTTTTTTTTTTTTTTGAGACGGAGTCTCGCTCTGTCGCCCAGGCTGGAGTGCAGTGCAGTGGCCGGATCTCGGCTCACTACAACCTCTGTCGCCCAGGCTGGAGTGCAGTGGCCGGATCTCGGCTCACTACAACCTCTGTCGCCCAGACTGGAGTGCAGTGGCCGGATCTCGGCTCACTGCAAGCTCCGCCTCTCGGGTTTACGCCATTCTCCTGCCTCAGCCTCCCGAGTAGCTGGGACTACAGGCGCCTGCCACCTCGCCCGGCTAGTTTTGTATTTTTTAGTAGAGACGGGGTTTCACTGTGTTAGCCAGGATGGTCTCAATCTCCTGACCTTGTGATCCGCCCGTCTCGGCCTCCCAAAGTGCTGGGATTACAGGCTTGAGCCACCGCGCCCGGCTGTTTTGGTACTTTCTTTTCAGTTGACAGAAGCCCTCTTTAAAGAAAAAAAAAACAGTATGCGCTTGGTCTCTCTTTTCACTTCTATTTACTTCTCCTCCTCCCTATTCTTTCTCTCTCTTTGCTGTCTTCAGTATCACAGAAACGGCTCTAGAGGGGGCCTCTAAGGACTCAGACGCCTTAAGGAACAGAGAAAAAGGAACCACTCCCACCTTTGGAGGGTCCTCTGTTTTCCTTATGGAGTTTCAAGGGTCATAAACAGATTCCTCTCAGGTTTAAAGCTTGCCCTGTCATCTCTGCAGCTCTCAGCAGAGATGCATCCTAGAGTGGGTGGCTCATCTCTGCAGGCAGGTCCTTCCAAGAGGGTAAGTCCTCTCTGCAGCTGGTCATCTTGTCATCTGCTCAGCTCTGAGGTAGGGGCTTTTTTTTTTTTTTCTGAGATGGAGTCTCACTCTGTTGCCCAGGCTGGAGTGCAGTGGTACAATCTCGGCTCACTGCAACCTCTGCCTCCCGGGTTCAAGCGAGTCTTCTGCCTCAGCCTCCTGAGTAGCTGGGACTACAGGCACGTGACACCATGCCCAGCTAATTTTTGTATTTTCAGTAGAGATGGGGTTTCACCGTATTGGCTAGGCTATTCTCAAACTCCTGACTTCATGATCTGCCCGCTTCGGCCTCCCAAAGTGCTGGGATTACAGGCGACAGCCACTGCGCCCAGCCGGGCCGGGGGGCTTTTATGGGCCTAAGAGGGGAAGAAGTGCTTACCAATTGGTCCATGGGCGGCCATGGGAAGGCCGGGAAAAAGCACCACAAGTTCCTGCTCCCATCCGTGGGACTAGGCAGCCCAGGCCCCAGCCTTCAGGCCCTCCCTTGCCTTAAGGTGGGGCCTCACGAGGACCCTTCCCCACTCCTCAGAAAATCTGTCGGCCTCCTGCTGCTATTCATGGCACCCAGGCTCCGCCCCACTTTGCTCCTAGTGCGCGCTGGGAGCAGGCACTTCGAAGTCTGGGAGGGCGGGGGTACCTTCTCATGCTCCCAAGAGTGCAGGGATGCCTGAGCCTGCAGCTGTGGTTTGGGTGGCTGCAGCTGTGCCGAGGAGGGCAGGGCTCTTGCCTGCTCCTGGCCAAGAGCACAGGGAGGCTCTGATCTGCAGCCATAACTTGAGTTGTTGAGCAGGAGGCTGGGTCTGTAGCAGCGGTTTTGGTGGCTGCAGCGGGCACCTGGGGAGCTACTCCCACCCCAGCTCAGAAGGGGTGGGGCTCCCACTTGTCCCCAGCTCCTGCCGGCTCCATGGAGCATACAGCCCTGGCTGAGCCTCTCTGCTGCTGCCGGCGTGATGGCAGTAGCAGGCTGTTTGGAGTGGCCACTGCTATCAGTATGTTAAAATCATATGAAAAGCATTGTCAAAGAAGAAAAGGTTTTTAACTTCCTTTGAGTTATATTTGTATTAATATGTTATTAATATGTGTTGCAAAACTGTATGAGATTCCTAAAATTCTGATGTGTCTTGGAATATGTTACCAATTATGATGTTTATAATTATTGTTTTTTTTTAATTAGAGTTGGGGTCTTGACCTATCATCCATGCTGGGGTGCAGTGGCATGATCATGGCTTACAGCAGCCTGGAACTACCGGGCTCAAGGATCCTCCTGCCTTAGCCTCCTGAGTAGCTGGGACTACAGGTATGCACCACCATGCCTGGCTAAGTTTTTTTTTTTTTTAATATTTTGTAGAGAAAATGTCTCACTATGTTACCCAAGCTGGTCTTGAATCCTGGCCTTATGTGAACCCCCTGCCTCAATCTCCTGAGTTGCTGGGATTACAGGTGTCAGCCACTGCACCTAGCTCTAAATTGTTGTGTGCCACAGTAATAACCAAATTTGCTTGCTCAAAAGTAGATAGCTTCAGTCCAAAATTTGCTTCTTCTTCAAGAAAAGTCATGGAAAGGATTCTGATAAGTACTCTTCAATACAAGTTTCTCATAACTTTAGGGATCATACTATTAGACTAGGTTAAAACAAAACAAAACAAAAAAACAGCCGGACATGGTGGCTCATGCCTATAATCCCAGTACATTTGGAGGCTGAGGTGGGCAGATCACTTGAGGTCAGGAGTTTGAGACCAGCCTGGCCAATATGGTGAAACCCCATCTCTACTGCAAATACAAAAATTAGCCAAGTGTGGTGGCAGGTTCCTGTAATCCCAGCTACTTGGGAGGCTGAGGCAGGAGAATCATTTGAACCTGGGAGGCAGAGGTTACAGTGGGCCAAGATTGCGCCACTGCACTCCAGCCTGGGTGACAGAGCAAGACTCTGCCTCAAGAAAAAAAAAAAAAAAAAGCCAATGTGTAGGCTGGGTGTGATGGCTCATACCTGTAATCCTAGCACTATGGGAGGCTGAGACAGGAAGATTGCTTGAGGCCAAATGTTTGAGACCAGACTGAGTAACATAGAGACCCTATCTCTAGAAAGAAAAAAAAGAAAAAAAAAAAAAAGGTAAATGTGTTCATGAGGTTTGCTAACCCATCAGAAAGAGCAAAAATTAATTACATGGTACTGAGCTAGTAAAAGACTAAAATAATTTAGCTAGGTGCGTAGGCTCACACCTCTGGGAGGCAGAGGTGGGTGAATCATTTGAGGTCAGGAATTTGAGACAAGCCTGGCCAACATGGTGAAACCCCATCTCTACAAAAAATACAAAAATTAGCTGGATGTGGTGGCAGGTTTCTGTAATCCCAGCTACTCAGGAGTCTGAGGCAGGAGAATCGCTTGAACCAGGGAGGCAGACATTGCAGTGAGCCAAGATGATGCCACTGGTAAGACTCCGTCTCTGATATGGTTTGGCTGTGTCCACACCCAAATCTCATCGTGGTGAATTCCCATGGGTTGTGGGAGGGACCCAGTGGGAGGTAATTGAATCACAGGGGACGGAGTCTCACTCTGTCACCAGGCTGGAGTGCAGTGGCGCAATCTTGGCTCACTGCAACCTCCACCTCCCCAGTTCAAGCTATTCTCCTGTCTCAGCCTCCCAAGTAGCTGGGGTTACAGGCACACACCACCATGCCCAGCTACTTTTTGTATTTTTAGTAGAGATGAGGTTTCACCATATTGGCCAGGATGGTCTCCATCTTATGACCTCGTGATCCGCCCACCTTGGTCTCCCAAAGTGCTGGGATTACAGGCGTGAGCCACCACACCCAGCTGATCTAATGGTTTTATAAACAGGGGTTTCTCTGCACAAGCCCTCTCTTTGCCTGCTGCCATCCATGTAAGACATGATTTGCTCCTGCTTGCCTTTTGCCATGATTGTGAGGCCTCCCCAGCCATGTGGAACTGTGAGACCATTAAACCTTTTTGCTGTATAAATTACCCAGTCTTGGGTATGTCTTTATTAGCAGTGTGAAAAGGGACTAACACAGTCTCAAAAAACAAAAAAGACTAAAATAATTTGTGTGACCTTTTTTGTTTAAAACATTACTGATTCTTTCTTGTTCCCAAGAATTTAAAAAGCTTTTTTCTTTTCTTTTGAGCTACTTATAGCTTTTAGCAATTAAGAAAAGTATACTTTTGGAAGTGAAGTTAAAACATTTATCTTTCTCTCTACGTGATCTCTCTAGAGTGTAGAAACTATTTGTGAATATTCTTGGTTCATGGCAAAATAGTCACTTACATAAATTCAAGAAAAACCTGTTTTCCTTTGTAACAAGACACAATCAGAGGCACTGATTATTTTTCCAAAGCTTTGACTGGAATGATGTATTTTCAAATATTTGGTTCTACAACAGCCGGGCGTGGTGTTATTAGATTCTAACCCTGTTCATTTTTTTGGGGGGGGGGGGGTTATTATTTGCCTATCACTTAGACTAACTCTTAAATTATTTCCTGACTACAAGTCTGCAAACTAATGTTTCTACATTTTCTTCCATTTTCTGACTTGTACTCAATATAATTGCTACTACCTTTTTCCTGAGGCCCTACAAGCTGACACTCATACCTTGGGACATACAACCTACAAGTGAGAAAAATTTGTCAGATAACCACTGCCTACTTCCACTTTTACTAAATGTACTTCAAGTCTAACATCTAGATACCTCAACTTACTGCCCTCCAGACTCCTAGAAAGCTGGTTTATAGATTATTCAAAACATTAACCTTTGTTTTTCTTCTGTTTAAAAACCCATCTACATGCCACTTCCTAAAGTGAGATACAAATGTTTAATGGGGATGGCCTCTTCCCAGAAATGGGAGACAAGTTTAATGGAATCCTTTGCAAATTGATTATTGATTCAACTTTTTTCTTCAAAGTCACCAACTTAGCTTTTAGTGTGTGTACCTTCACATAGGATAATGTTGGGCCTTAGAAACCCCAGTACCCCAAAATATGGTGACTTGACACACTGAACTGAAGTCTCAAGATCTATCTGACCTCGCCCGCTCCCTCCTACCAACTCTCTCAAAGCCAAGATAAAATTTTTCTCTGAAGTTTCTTTATCTGCCTAAAATCCGGACCTCTCTCCAAAATAAAAATCATTTTTTCTTCCAGGATCATTCAAATTCCAAAGAAAACTATCTACAGATAACATCTAGTCCAGATTCATTCATTCTCCCTAGTAATTCTTTTTTGACCCTCAACAGAACTCAGCTTCTCCCTACTCCCATAATCTGTTTTGCCAAGATTTAAGCCCTCATTCTTTTTATATATCAAGATAGTAACATTAATCAAATTTACATGACTTTTCTTTTAAGAAAGAGTATCTCCTCATGTATACATATTTCAAAACAATGTATCGTACATAATATGTATAATTTTGTCAATTAAAAATGAGTAAATAAAAGTATTTCCTCATCAGATAATTACAAATGGCAAAAATAGCAAATTTACAGTGCAGAAACTTGACAGACAACATCTTAACTAAATTATCAAAGTTATTCCAATGGAATACAAGGGATACAAAAAAAATTTTTAAAGTTAGTATCACCAGTATTGGGATAAATGAACATTATGTGTCTCCTGCTATGAAGCATTGAGTAGCATGCAACGTCACTTCTGCAGTATTCTTACCAAAAATGCATTACCTGAATTTAATGATGAGGAAGCATTAAGCAGACAAAAATTGAAGGATATCTTACAAAATAATTGGCCAATCTTTTTCAAAAGTGTCAAGGTTATGCAGTATCAGCTAGATAAATTACAGAGATGAGTTCAAATTGAAACCTCAAAATGTGGAATTTCTTCTTCAACATGATTAAGATTTTCAAGATGTCAACAGCAGAATATTAAACTACATATGCAGGGTCCTGTGTGACTGCACAGATAGCATGTTCATAAAGCTGGCCCTGAGGCTATGGAAATCGCAGGAAGACCAAGAAACTGTCCTGCAGTGCAGGGTAGAAAGAGACATGAAAATGAAATGGAATGCTCGATTCTGCACCAGAAGGAGGACATTAGTGGAACAAAATGAAAACTTTTAATAAGATTGGTAGATTATAAAATAGTTTTAGGCCGGGCGCGGCGGCTCAAGCCTGTAATCCCATCACTTTGGGAGGCCGAGACGGGCGGATCACGAGGTCAGGAGTTTGAGACCATCCTGGCTAACACAGTGAAACCCCGTCTCTACTAAAAAATACAAAAGCTAGCCGGGCGAGGTGGCTGGTGCCTGTAGTCCCAGCTACTCGGGAGGCTGAGGCAGGAGAATGGCGTGAACCCGGGAGGCGGAGCTTGCAGTGAGCCGAGATCCGGCCACTGCACTCCAGCGTGGGCGACAGAGTGAAACTCGCTCTCAAAACAAAACAAAACAAAACAAAACCACTTTCTNGAGACCATCCTGGCTAACACAGTGAAACCCCGTCTCTACTAAAAAATACAAAAAGCTAGCCGGGCGAGGTGGCTGGTGCCTGTAGTCCCAGCTACTCGGGAGGCTGAGGCAGGAGAATGGCGTGAACCCGGGAGGCGGAGCTTGCAGTGAGCCGAGATCCGGCCACTGCACTCCAGCGTGGGCGACAGAGCGAGACTCCGTCTCAAAAAAATAAATAAATAAATAAATAAAATAAAATAAAATAGTTTTATATCAAAGTTAATTTCCTGATTTGTGTCATTGTATCGTAGCTAGGTTAGATGCATTAATTATTTGGGGAATCTGAATGAAGAGCACATGGAAATACTTGGTACTGTTTTGCAAGTTTTTTAAAGTCTGAAATTATTTCCAAATGAAAAATAAGTAATAAAAGAGATGTGGGAGATCAGTGAGCATTCTAGGACCCACTGAAATTATCTTGAATATTGAACTTAAAGCTGGGTTTTGGATAAATAATGAGATTTTAATGAATAGAAAGGAGATTTAACTGGGCATAAGAAGAAAACACGTAAAGCAATGCAAAGCCCTTGGCTTTTGAGTCTACTTTAAAAAATGTATGTTTATATAATTTCCCCTATCAATTCCATTTCTAATAAACTTTCCTGAGAAAATAACGAAAGGTATGCACAACATTTAGTATAAACATGGAATTTCATTGCAACAGTGTTTATAACAGAAAACAATGATAACAATCAAAATGGCGAATAATAGGGGATTAGTTAAATATAATTTATTTCATCCATAGAATGGGAAACAACACAGCAAATGTAATTGTGTGCAAAAATTATCCTATTAATGTTCAATTAATATTAACATTGATTATTTCTGGGTGATGGGATTGTGGCTTTTTTTTTTTTTTTTTGCTTTTAAATTTTTTGTATTCTGTTCTATTGCACAATGGCTTGCATTAACCTGTTATACTTTTGTAATAATAAAAATGAGCTGTCACTGTAAAAAACAAAAGAGAGATATTTGACTTATTTAGGTCTAGCACCCATTGTTTCTGAAAATAGTAACATTTAATAAATTTTAATCTTTCCCATCCTGAATGTATTTTGCTTTCTTTTTCTTTATTTTATTTTTATATTTTTAGAGACAGGGTCTCTCTGTGTTGCCCAGGCTGGAGTGTAGTAGCTATTCACAGGATTCACAAGAGACATCATAGTGCACTGTAGCCTCCAACTTCTGGCAATCCTTCCTTCTCAGCCTCCCATGACTAAGATTAAAAGGGTACATCACTACGTCAGGCTTTCCTCACATTAAATTTATGCAAAAACTCTCATTTGATTATAGAAGTAACAACTACCTGCAGAATGCATCATTTAAAAAATAAGTCCATAATTTTTAAGTGTGGGCTTATAGGTGTTTTTTCTTCCAGATATAGCTTAACACCTTCCTGCAGTATAAACATATTTGCAACCCCTATTTCTTCATAGCTATGATATGCATTTGGAAATGCACTTCAGAGTTACCATCAATTTTTTTTTTTTTTTTTTTTTTTTTTTTTTTTGAGATGAAGTCTTAATCTGTTGCCCAGGCTGGAGTGCAGTGGTACGATCTTGGCTCACTGCAAGCCCCGCCTCCCGGGTTCACGCCATTCTCCTGCCTCAGCCTCCAGAGTAGCTGGGTCTACAAGTGCCTGCCACCACGCCCAGCTGATTTTTGTATTTTTAGTAGAGATGGGGTTTCATCATGTTGGTCAAGCTAGTCTTGAACTCCTGACCTCAGGCGATCTGCCTGCCTCAGCCTCCCAAAATGTTGTGATTACAGGCGTGAGCCACTGCATCCAGCCCAACCATTAATTTTTAAAATGTCATAAAAGGACAAGCCAGGTGCAGTGGTACCTGCTGTTAATTCCAGCTATTTGGGAGGCTGAGCCAGAAGGCCTGCTTGAGCCTAGGGGTTTAGAACAACCTGGGTAACATAACAAGACTCAGTCTCTAAAGTCAAAACAATTTTTTAAAAATTTAAGTTATAAAAGGAAAAGTGTAAAAAAACCCAAAATCCATCATTTTCTTTTCCCGTCTATCTTTTTTTTATCTTTATCAAGCTAGATATGCAGTTTCATACATCATTGTAATTATGGTGTGCAATTGTGTATCTCTACTTTTTCTTATTATTTTGTAAAGAAATTACATATTTCTGCATTTTGTCATTTTAATTGTATTCATAATGTTTCATTGACATACCTAATTTTTCCCACCCTTTCATATTATTGATTATTTAGGTAATTTCTAGTTTTAACTCTTAAACTTTTGCTATCAGCATCTTTTTTTAAATTTAATTTTATTTTCTGAGACGGAGTCCCACTCTGTCGCCAGGCTGGAGTGCAGTGGCGCGATCTCGGCTTACTGCAACCTCACCTCCCAGGTTCAATCATTTCTCCTGCCTCAGCCTCCTGAGTAGCTGGGACTACAGGCATGCACCACCACGCCCAGCTCTTTTTTTGTATTTTTAGTAGAGATGGGGGTTTCACCATGTTGGCCAGGATGGTCTCGATCTGTTGACCTTGTGATCTGCCTGCCTTGGCTTCACAAAGTGCTGAGATTACAGGCATGAGCCACCGCACCCGGCCGGATCAGTGTGCATTTTTAACCATTCATCTGTCTCTTGGTTTGTGGGTGTCCCACTATGGCTTACCAAACAGCTGCTGCCTTGTGATCTTACTATCATTCATTTCCCACATATATCTCACCCTGCTGAGTCAATCTGCAGTAGGTATCCTTTCAATACTTGTTATCTAACTATAATCTGCAACCTTAGTCTGGTCACCCTCTCTTACCAGCTGGGGTTTTACCAGGCACGCGTGGAATTTAAACTATTTACAGAAGTTGAAGAATATTTCAGTAGTAAACCAATTCACATAGCCTTTTTTTTTTTTTTTTTTTTTTTTTGAGGCAGAGTCTCACTCTGTCGCCGGGGCTGGAGTGCAGTGGCCGGATCTCAGCTCACTGCAAGTTCCGCCTCCCGGGTTTACGCCATTCTCCTGCCTCAGCCTCCCGAGTAGCTGGGACTACAGGCGCCCGCCACTTCGCCCGGCTAGTTTTGTATTTTAGTAGAGACGGGGTTTCACCGTGTTAGCCAGGATGGTCTCGATCTCCTGACCTCGTGATCCGCCCGTCTCGGCCTCCCAAAGTGCTGGGATTACAGGCTTGAGCCACCGCGCCCGGCCAATTCACGTAGTCTTATAAAAATTGTACGTTTCACTGCTTTACAAAACAGAATGTACTAAATGCCATTGAATTGTACACTTTAAAATGGTTAATTTTATATTATGCAAATTTTACCTCAAGTGTAAAAAAACAGTATACGAGATGTCTGGACATAAGGATTGTTATACGATGGTAAAAATGAGGGGAGCTGCAGGAGTCTAATCTCAATCTTTTATCTTTTCAACCTTTGTCCTCTGCCTAAAGAACTTATCCTGCAATTTTCTTTCTGCTGTCAAACATTTCCTAAGTTATTCATGATCTCAGCTCACTGCAGCCTCCGCCTCCCAGGTTCAAGTTGTTCTTGTGCCTCAGCCTCCCGAGTAGCTGGGATTACAGGAACGCATCACCTTGTCCAGCTAGTACCAAAATGTGTGTACATAAAATAAAATTGTCCAGACATCTCATATATTGTTTTCTATACTTGAGGTGAAATTTGCATAATATAAAATTAACCATTTTAAAGTGTACAATTCAATGGCATTTAGTACATTCACAGAGTTGAACAACTACTGTAACCTCTCTCTAGTTTCAAAATATGTTCCTGTTCACCTCATTTTCATTCAATTCATTTTATACCCCCAAAAAACTTTATATCCATTAGATAGTCACATTCTATTTCTCTTTTCCCTCAGTCATTGATAATCACCAATCTGCTTTCTGTCTCTATGGATTTATCTATGCTGGATATTTCATAGGAATGGAATTATATGTTACCTTTTTTTTTTTAAAGAGATGGGGTCTTGCCATGTTGCCCAGATTGGAGCGCAGTGGCTATTCACAGGCACAATCAGAGTTCACTATGGTCTTGAACTTCTTGAATCAAGAGATCCTCCCACCTCAGTCTCCCAAGAAGCTGGGACTATACAGGTACACACCACCACAATGCTTTTCAGATTCATCCACCTTGTAGCATGAATCAGTGCTTCATTTCTTTTTCACGGCTGAATAATATTTGGTTACATGGATATATCATTTTTTGTTTATCAGTTCCTCTGATGATGGACATTTGGGTTGTTTCCACCTTTTGGTTATTGTTGGTAATGCTGCTAGGAACATTTATGTAAAACATTTTCTTTTTTTTTTTTTAAAGACGGAGTCTCGTTCTGTTGCCCAGGCTGGAGTGCAATGGCATGATCTTGGCTCACTGCAACCTCTGCCTCCCAGGTTCAAGCAATTCTCCCTGCCTCAGCCTCCCAAGTAGCTGGGATTACAGGCAGGCACCACTGCGCCAGGCTAATTTTTTTTTTTTTTTTTTTTTTTTGAGACGGAATCTCGCCTGTCGCCCAGGCTGGAGTGGACTGGTGTGATCTCGGCTCACTGCAAGCTCCGCCTTCCAGGTTCACGCCATTCTCCTGCCTCAGCCTCCGGAGTAGATGGGACTACAGGCGCCCACCACCACACCTGGCCACTTTTTTGCATTTTTAGTGGAGACGGTGTTTCACCGTGTTAGCCAGGATGGTCTCGATCTCCTGACCTCGTGATCCCCCCTCCCTGGCCTCCCAAAGTGTTGGGATTAGAGGCATGAGCCACCATGCCCAGCCTTTGTATTTTTTTAGTAGAGATGGGGTTTCACCATGTTGGCCAGGTTGGTGTTGAACTCCTGACCTCAGGTGATCCACCTGCCTCGGCCTCCCAAAGTGCTGGGATTACAGGCATGAGCCAGCGTGCCCAGCCCATGTAAAACATTTTTGTCTGAACATCAGTTTTCAATTCTTTTGGGTATACACCTAGGAGTAAAATTGTTGGCTTATACAGTAATTCTATGTTTAACTTATTGAGGAACTACCAAACTATTTTTCACGGAAGCTGCACCATTTTACATTTCTACCAGAAATATATGAAAGTTCTAGTTTTTCCACGTCCTTTTCAACACTTGTTTTCTATTTTTTTGATTATAGACATCCTGGTAAGTGTGAAGTGCTATCTCATTGTAGTTTTGATTTGCATTTCCTTAATTACTAATGATATTGGGCATCACTTCATATGCTTATTAATATTCCATTAACATATGTTTCTTAGGAGAAATGTATATTCAAGTCTCTTGCCCATTTTTTAGTTGGGTTGTTTTTCGGTTGTTGATTTATACAAGTTCTTTATTTATTCCGGATACTGTACTCTTACCAGATATACAATTTGCAAATATTTTCTCTCTTTTTATATTAACTTTTCCACTCGTGTCCTGAAAGTCATTTCTTTCTTCTGAAATACCTTGATAATAAATGCATTGCTAACTATGCCCTTGCCACTTAGTCCTTCCCTAGGGCCTTCAATAATGCTCATTTTCGAAGACAATTGATGTTTTTATTTTGTTGAGACAGGGTCTCCCTCTGTTGCCCAGGCTGGAGTGCAGTGGTGCGATCTTGGCTCACTGCAAACTTCCCCTCCTGGGTTCAAGTGATTCTCCTGCCTCAGCAGGATTAGAGGGATTACAGGTAGTAGCTGGGATTACAGGCGCCCACCACCACGCCTGGCTAATTTTTTTCTCTTTTTTTTCAGTAGAAATGGGGTTTCACTATATTGGCCAGGCTGGTCTTGAACTCCTGACCTCAAGTGATCTGCCTGCCTCCGGCTCTCAAAGTGCTAGGATTACAGATGTGAGGCACCGTGCCTGGCCTCTTGATGCTTTTTAAATTGAGTGTTAGGTACATGCATGCCCATTTTATTGACATTTTATTATATAAAGGTTATATTCCCTCTTTCTTATATCTGTATGTATAGGTATTTTTATATGAAAAAAATTTAAAGGCTTGACAATAATGTCTTCTCTACGACTCTATTTTATTTCTGTTCTTGCATTCACTAACGTACTTTTAGAATGAATGAGTGGTCTATACTCCATATACTTTTATAGAATGAGTGGTCTATATTTACTGCTTCATTTTATCCACAACTGATGCCTCTTCAATCTCTTGCAATACAACTTTTTTGTCCTGAAATCTGAAACATTTGGGCCTGTGTCCGACCCTTATCTTTATTCTTTCTTCCTAGGCAATGTTACTCATGATTCATCCACCTATTTGCTTTATTCAGATGATGCCTAATCTGTGTCTCTGAACCTAAACCCTAAATCAAGTTTTATTATTTATTTATTTGAAACAGAGTTTCACTCTTGTTGCCCTGGCTGGAGTGCAGTGGTGCAATCTTGGCTCATTGCAACCAGCCTCTGGGGTTCAAGCGATTCTCCTGCCTCAGGCTCCAAAGTAGCTGGGATTACAGGTGCCCACCACCAAGCCCGGCTAATTTTTTGTATTTTTAGTAGAGACCGGGTTTCACCATGTTGGCCAGGCTGGTCTCGAACTCCTGACCTCAGGTGATTCACCCACCTCGACCTCTCAAAGTGTTGGAATTACAGGCGTGAGCCACTGCGCCCGAGCAACTCAAGTTTTAGAACTCTTTCAGTCGTTTACTTTACCAGATGTATTTCCCCTATTGTTTTTTCCTATCCAATTTTCTATTTCTTCAAACCATATCAGTTTCAGCCTCATACTTTTGTAGTAATCATTGATTACTCTGTCTTCTGTCACTTCTTCTGATCAGTTATCAAGTTTTTCGTCTTTTACTTTAAATATATTTCATTTCCACTCCATGGTCAATCATCCCGTTTTAATCCACTATTGCAGAATGCTGGAATTATTTCACTAGCTCCTCTCTGCCTGACCACTTCCTCTCCCTCCTTAGGTGATAATCTTTTAGAGGACTGTGATGAAACATGGTGCTAAGTGAGCAAGATAAGTTAGGTTATCTTTTTTTTTATGTTAGATGAAGTGAAGAAGAGAGGGTGTTGACTCTTCTCGATGAAGTGATGAAGCCCTGAACTGTGGCAATGATGCGTGAGAAGGATGTAAAAATCGTAAAGTCGACTGGTGACCAATTAGAGCTGGAAGGACTTACCCACGCTAACACCTCCCAAATATGGGAGTATTTTACTACCATAAATGAAATACATCAAGTGAATTTTTGCTAAGCGAGCAATACCCGCGCTTCGGTAAGAACTGTCACTCTTGGAGCAGGCCAACCAGCCTCCACCATCCAGATGGCTGATCCTAGATTGGCAGCCTGCGTCTCTCTAGCTACCGTCTCTATGGTTCGGGGAATCTCCAGGTCGGGGCTTGACCGGTCCGACTTTTGCGCGTGCGCGAGTCCTGGCGCGTGCCCGCCCTCCCGCAACTGTCTGACCCCGCGGGTGGGAGGGGTGGGTCTGGGAACGTTGCGGCGGCTGTCGCCGCGGCTCCAGCAGTCAGAGCTGTTCTGCGGCCAAGCGTGCGCCTGGAGTCCTTCCTTGCCACCTGGGGCGGCCGCCACCCGCCCCCAGATGGTGGGTCCGGAGGATGCCGGAGCCTGCTCGGGAAGAAACCCCAAGTTGCTCCCGGTGCCTGCGCCGGAGCCCGTGGGCCAGGACGGGAAGGTAATCCGGGCCATGGGCGGCTTTGGCGGAGGCGTCGGCGCTGTGGAGCCGCCGGAGGAGGCTGAGGAGGAGGAAACGCCGCCTAGGCAGCTCCTTCAACGTTACCTCGCGGCGGCCGGGGAGCAGCTGGAGCCGGGGCTCTGCTACTGTCCGCTCCCCGCTGGCCAAGCTGGCGCCCCGCTGCCCTCGGCAGCCCCACGATCGGACGGCTGCCCGCTGGGCTCGGGTTCCAAGCACCGCGGCGCGGAGGTGGCGGATGGCCGCGTGCCGCGGCACGGAGGCATGACCAACGGAGACTCGGGTTTTCTGCCCGGTCGGGACTGTCGCGATCTGGAAGAGGCTCGCGGGCTGGCGCGCGTCGGCGGCCGGGAGTCGCGCCGCCGCCGCCCCTGCGGCCGCCTCCGCCTGGAGGGGCCTGGCGACGAGGACGCGGACAGCGCGGGCAGCCCGTCCGACTGGGCCTCGCCGCTTGAGGACCCGCTTC
>NW_016822477.1:291677-308161 GCF_001698545.2 Rhinopithecus bieti | reverse complement strand
CCGCCGCCGCCCCTGCGGCCGCCTCCGCCTGGAGGGGCCTGGCGACGAGGACGCGGACAGCGCGGGCAGCCCGTCCGACTGGGCCTCGCCGCTTGAGGACCCGCTTCGGAGCTGCTGCCTGGTGGCCGCGGACGCCGAGGACCCCGAGGGCGCGGGCAGCGGCTCGGGGGACAGCCCGGCCAACAGCTGCAGCGGTAGCGAGGACTCAGAGCAGCCGGGAGTTGGCGCCGGGGTCCAGAGGAGGGCTTGCCCCCTGCCACCTCGGCTGAGAGGACTAGTGGGGGTGCGGAGCCGCGCCTGGGCTTTTCTGACATTCACTTGAACTCTCGGAACACTTTCGAGGTGAGCCGCGGTCACAGCGCCAGCGATCACCTGCCCCCGGCCGGGCCGCCGGTGCCCTTGCCCGCCGCGGAGCAGGGTCCTGCAGGGACTTTGGCCCGGGCTCGACGGAGCGGCGGCTTCGCGGACTTCTTCGCCAGGTACGGCGCAGGCTGCGTGGGGACTCGGGGCGGGGCCGGTACCGGGGGCAGGGCCGAGGTCTGGGTCGGAGCCGGAGCCGGGAGCTTGGTCGGCCGCTTCCTTGCCAGCCCCGCACTCGTCAGGGTTTAGCTTTGATTTTCACTGGAGGAAGAGGAACTGGATCGGCTTTGTGTTTCTATAGGAGAAGTTGTGAGCTTTGTGGACAGCGAGTCTTTCTGTTGCCTTGTCGGCGGGAGGCTGTACCTGCCATTCATACCTGGCTTCTGAGCAGTCAGGGTCAGCCAGCTGGCTAGTGCCGCATCTGCAGTTGCTTTTTCTGGAAAAGCGGATAACCATCTCCGTCCCCAATTTTTAAAAATTGTACTACAAAGATTTAGGTTGTTGAAGGGTGGGGGGAGGCAGTATGTGTGTACGGGTGTGGTTGTGAAAAAGAAAAGGAAGTCCTTTCGTAGAGCTGTTTATTTGCTGTGTTTGCATAGAGTCTAAATCCATTCAAGTGGTTTGGGAATTCTTGAAATTAGAAGTGGTTGTGCTTCATAGTGTTTATTCATTTGTTTCAGTGGCCTTTATTAAAATGCAGTTTGGTGTTTATAATTTTATCCCAACTTTTTAAGCCAAATTAGCGCTTTAAGGAAAGAAAGCCTTTTCTCTTAATCTCCCAGATAGGCCTCCGCTTTTTTCTCCCAATAACTTTTTAAAAAAATGGTATTGTATTTGTGATTTGACAGGATATTCTTGAAATTAAATTATGGGACGGGCGCGGTGGCTCCTGCCTGTAATCCCAGCACTTTGGGAGGCTGAGGAGGGCGGACTGTTTGAGGTCAGGGGTTCGAGACAAGCCTGGCCAACATGGTGAAACCCCGTCTCTACTAAAAATACAAAAATTAGCCAGGCATGGTGGCAGGTGCCTGTAATCCCAGCTACTCGGGAGTCTGAGGCAGAGGAATCACTTGAACCCGGGAGGCAGAGGTTGCAGTGAGCCGAGATCGCGCCATTGCACTCCAGCCCGGGGGACAAGAGCGAAACTCCGTCTTTCAAGGAAAAGAAAAGAAAGAAAATAAATTATGGCGCTGAACATTGCAGATTTCAGGATGGGGGTTTGTTGATTTAATAAGGATAAATAAGAGTAGTCAGAAAATACTTAAAGGACGTTACTGTAAGGGCAGTTTACGGCCGGGCGCAGTGGCTCACGTCTGTAATCCCAGCACTTTGGGAGGCCGAGGCAGGCGGATCACCTGAGGTCAGGAGTTCGAGACCAGCCTGACCAACATGGTGAAACCCCGTCTCTACTAAAATATACAAAAATTAGCCGGGCGTATTGACAGGCGACTTAATCCCAGCTGGTTGGGAGGCGGAGGCAGGAGAATCGTTTGAATCCGGGAGGCGAAGGTTGCAGTGAGCTGAGATTGAGCCATTGCACTCAAACTTGGGGGTTAAGAGTGAGACTTCTCTCAAAAAAAAAAAAAAGCAGTTTTCCTTGAGTTGGATTTTGACACGCCTTTTTTTTTCTTCTTCTTCTTCTTCTTTTTTTTTTTTTAAATCCCTAGCCAAATAGGAAAATATGCCCAACTTGTAAAACTTTCCTTTACAGAGTTCTCTTTACTGTGTTTTGCTACCTTTTGGGGATCTTGACTACAACCAGAAGTGAAAGAAGCGAATTCTGAGCTCAAGTTTTAGCAGGTTATACAATTAGCATACATATTGTAGATATAAAGGCATAATTTTCTGATTATAATTGATATTTCTTATTCCTCTTTCTAGTTTATTCCATATTTTTTTTGCTCATATAAATTTACAAATATAAAGTTTCTTAAAAGTGGAAAATCCTAATTTTGTGTTACTCAGGACAATATAGTAATGAGATCTGTATTTGTAATATAGTTGCAAAAATATATTTAAAACTTGTACTGGCAATATTCTAAAAGATCTCAAGGTGAGTTAGGTTTATAAATTTGTGACACTGTGTGGCCTTTGGGTGTTTATTGGTCATATCTATCTTGGTCATGTTTTCAGGTCAGATGTCAGGCAATTTTAGATCTGGGAGGGGCTTTGGAGATCACAGATTCAACTAGTATACTCTTGAGTTCTTGCTCTGTGCCATGCATTGTGAATAGAGATGATTTAGACAACTCTCCCTGACCTGCAGGTGGGGTGCAGGCTAGTGGGGATTAAGTTTGAAGACAGATAAATTGCAATTTATGAACAATTTTTTTTTTTTTGAGATGGAGTTTCCCTCTTTTGCCCAGGCTGGAGTGAAGTAGTGCCATCTTGGCTTACTGCAACCTCCGCCCCCTGGGCTCAAGCGATTCTCCTGCCTCAGCCTCCCAAGTAGCTGGGATTATAGGCATCTGCCACCATGCCTGGCTAATTTTTGTATTTTTAGTAGAGACCAGGTTTCACCATGTTGGCCAGGCTGGTCTTGAACTCCTGACCTCAGGTGATCCACCCGCCTTAGCCTCCCAAAGTGCTGGGATTACAGGCGTGAGCCACCGCGCCCAGCCAACAATGTTATTTATAAGAGGCTTTCATATTATTAACAGTAGGCAGAAATTTTATTTTTTCTTTCATTTCCCATGTGTTTTAAGTAGGCAGGAATTTTGATTTAATTTTTAAATTTTCTTTTATTTGTAGCCTAATAGAACTTAATATAGCTAGATGACATTCATATGGCCACATTATTCATATGTGTCAGAGCACTGGATTTGAAGTCAGAAAACAGGTGCCCTAAAGTTAATTTCTCTAAGCCTCATTTTTCCTGATAGAGGTCTGAATGTCAGGACTCTAAGAGTCAGTGCTTCCTTTATATGACTTCTTGGGAAAGAAAGGGCAGAGTCAGAGAGGCACAGTTTTTCTTAACTGAATTCTGAACACCTTAAAGGCAGGAACAGTGACATTCATCTCTGAAACTATAATACCTAGCCACTGGTATGAAGAACACCATTCAGATTGGGTTGAATCAGTAGCTTTCATGGATTCCCCTTTACTGTGCTCGAGCTAGGTAGTGTAATTTTGAGCAAAATCTCCATCCACAATGAAAATAATCAGAAATTACCCCTGTCTCACAACACAACGCAAGACATCCAACCCTACCCCCAAATGCATAGTTGCTATTCTCAACTCTGAAGCTCCAGGTGAGGGCTCTCTTTGGAAGTGGCTTGTTTGGAATGGAATCTTGTTCTTCGGTGCAACCCTTACTCCCATTTTATTTTTTTTAGATGAGGAATCTCATTGTCTAAAGAAGGTAATTTAGTTAGCTAGTGGCAGGCTGGGATTTGAAACCAGGATTCCTGATTTCCCAGTCCATGTTTATGTTCAGTCTACAACCTTTGTTCACTTTATGGCTTTTTCTCTGCCACCTGTTTATCCTCCATGCTTTTCTTCTTCCCTTCCCACTTCGTTCTTCTCTTTCCCTTAATTAGGCAAAAATCTATATGAGAAACCTTTAAAAAAAAGTTTTATGTTTACTTAAGTAAAGAAGGGGGAACATTTTACAGGAATGTATCTATTACTACAAAGTATGTTAAATTAAGACACATTATTTCAGTAGATATCATATAGGAAATACAGGAATTCATTTAGAATATGACTGCTTTCATTTGGAGGGCCTTAGTGGTCATCTTCCACCTTCCTTCCCTTCCACATGAGGTGAGTTCTATTTCAGTCCCTACTGGGGGCTTGCTTCAGTTTCACATGGACACCTTTCTGTGTTTATGGTGACTTGGCTGTCAGAGCGCTAGAAGTAGCATTCCCTCAGATTCTTGACCTTTTCCTGTCTATAAAAATTGAAATGCAGCTGGGTGCAGTGACTCATACCTGTAATCCCAACACTTTGGGAAGGCGAGGCGGGTGGATCACCTGAGGTCAAGAGTTCGAGACCAGCCTGGCCAACATGGCGAAACCCTGTCTTTACTGCAAATACAAACAAATTAGCTGGGCATGGTGGTGGGTGCCTGTAATCCCAGCCACTCAGGAGGCTGAGGTAGGAGAAATGCTAGAACCCTGGGGGTGGAGCTTGCAGTGAGCTGAGACTGTGCCACTTGCACTCCAGCCTGGGTGACAGAGTGAGATTCCGTCTCAAAAAAAAAAAAAAAGTTGAAATGCTAGATGGGTACCACTCAGCAGTGAGGAGGAGTGAACACTTTTGAAGTCTTTTGTGTTTCCAAGCTTGCCTTAATTCCTCAAGGATCCATTTGTTACTCTTCTTAAAAAATAGTTCTAAGCTGGGCATAGTAGCGCGTGCCTGTAGTCCCAGCTATTCTGGAGGCTGAAGCAGGAGGATTGCCTGAGTCCAGGAGTTCAAGGCTGCAGTGAGCCATGATTGAGTCACTGCACTCTAGCCTGGGTGACAGAGTGAGACTGTGTCTCTTAAAAAAGTTCTAAACCAAAGTTTTTGTGGGTCCTTCAAGTAAATTCATGTCTTGTTTTCTAAGTAGAATGCTTTATTTTTTACATAGGTAGACTCTTTCGTAGTTTTTTGTTTGTTTGTTTTTAGGCCATTTAATACTTTTGAAGCTTGTTAGGATTGCATTGGCATAGTTACTGTTATTTAAAATATAGATACTTATCTGTGTTTCCTGGTAGTGCTGATTTTTTTTTTAATCAAGTCTTTATATGAATTTGGTGACCTTAAAGGGCATTGCTAAGGTAAGGAAGGAATAATTGAAGATTTTTTTCCCTTTATCTGAGAAGAAAATTGACTTTATAGATTTTGAAACATGCAGATCCATGTGATTTTCTCTGTAGTTGTTGACTTCTGAAACTTCCTAAATATTGTGGCAAAAGCTCTTTTCACAGAGCTCTTTTTACAATGGTTGGGTTGAGTAGGAAAAACTAAAGGCTCTTTTAGTGATTTCTTTTCACATCTAGATAGTCTCCATTCTCCCTAATATGAAAACTGATGAAGATTTTTTTCTTAATTTAAGGGTCTCAGAAACAGCAAAGTCAGCCACATCCTTTTTTCCACCTAGAATTTGCGCTAGTTGACAAAATCATAATTTATCCATCTGACTGAGCCATTATAAACATCTCTGTCCTATAAGGCTCCCTTACTTGTTCCATTGTGTGTATTCCTCCCCCAGTCAACTAAAATAAAAACAAGTTTCAACGTGAGTTTCTAAAAAAATAAGTCCCTTTCTCAGATAACTAAAGAAAAGGCAAAATATGAAACTTCTGATGTTTTAAAAGATTTTTTTTTTTTTTTTTTTGAGACGGAGTTTTGCTCTGTCGCCCAGGCTGGAGTGCAGTGGCCGGTTCTCAGCTCACTGCAAGCTCCGCCTCCCGGGTTCACGCCATTCTCCTGCCTCAGCTTCCCGAGCAGCTGGGATTACAGGCGCCCGCCACCTCGCCCGGCTTTTTGTATTTTTTAGTAGAGACGGGGTTTCACCATGTTAGCCAGGATGGTCTCGATCTCCTGACCTCCTGATCCGCCCGTCTCGGCCTCCCAAAGTGCTGGGATTACAGGCTTGAGCCACCGCGCCTGGCCTGTTTTAAAAGATTTTAAAAGCTCCCCAAAGCATGCAGCTTTTTAATACTCCGATACAATTATTTACAAGGACAATGAAGGAAAAATCAATTGAATTAAAACCTGTTTTGTTCAGGATCAACTGTGCTATTATAATTAATGTTTAAAATGTTAGGAAAGCTGAAAATAATACGTAATTAACTGCTCTGGAATAAACACAAAAGTCTATTAGGATTTTAGAGTGTTGTGAAGCTACCATTATGTTAAATTGGGGAGCTAGCTCAAGAGCCTTTTATATCTGTTCCCTGTGTCTCACTCCTTCACCTACCTCAGATCCAGTATTTTCTTTTAAAAACTCCAAAAAAAACAATACTCTAGGGACCTACACTAAAGCACCGGAAATTCAGCATTGGTTCAGGATTTCACCTTAGAAATTTGTGGTTTTCATTCAGTTGGCAGATTAGAAATGTGATAACCTGAATACAAATTAGGTAGAACATATTCAGAAACTCTGATTTTTGTGGAAGTAAGATAATTTAAGCACTCAAACATATTACTTTGAAGCGCTAAATTAAAGTAACTTTTTTTTTTTTTTTTTTTGGAGACAGGATCTCACTCTTGTCCATGCCTAGAGTGCGGTGGCACAGCTCACTGCAGCCTCAGACTCCCGGACTCAATTGATCCTTTCAGCTCAGCCTCCCAAGTAGCTCAGACTACAGGCATGCACCACTACGACCTGCTAATTTTGTTTTGTATTTTTTGTAGAGACAGGGTTTTGCCATGTTTCTCAGACTGGTCTCAAACTCCTGGGCTCAAGTGATCTGCCTGCTTTGGCCTCTTAAAGTGCTGGGATTACAGGCATGAGCTACTGCATCCGGCCAAATTAACATTTTTTACTACACAGTTGTAAGCAAAGCAGACTATTATTATAATACTAACTTGGAGTTACTTGTTTAATAGAAATCTCTAAACTATCCAAAATGGCTATAGAGATTTATTTTAATTTTAAAATATTTTATTTTAAATAGTTTTAGATTTGTAGAAAAGTTGCAAAGGTAATACCGAGAGTTTCCACACCCCTCCCCCTGTTCCCCTTTGGTTAACATCACCTTATATTTATGGTACATTTGTCACAACTAAGAAACTAACATTTGTACAATGCTCTTAATTAAACCTCACACTTGGCCGGGCGCGGTGGCTCAAGCCTGTAATCCCAGCACTTTGGGAGGCCAAGACAGGCGGATCACGAGGTCAGGAAATCGAGACCATCCTGGCTAACACAGTGAAACCCCGTCTCTACTAAAAAAATACAAAAAACTAGCCGGGCGTGGTGGCGGGTGCCTGTAGTCCCAGCTACTCAGGAGGCTGAGGCAGGAGAATGGCGTAAACCCGGGAGGCGGAGCTTGCAGTGAGCTGAGATCCGGCCACTGCACTCCAGCCTGGGCGACAGAGCGAGACTCCGTCTCAAAAAAACAAAACAAAACAAAACAACAACAACAAAAAAAACCTCACACTTTATAGGAGATTTTGACTAAAAGGTTTTTATTTGGGGAGTGGTTGTGTTACTTTTAAATGGAAGTTTTCACTTTTAAGTTTTTAGATCTTTTAAGTGGAAGGAACTTCTGTGATCACCTTATTCATGCCTTAATACTCCATGGAAAGCCAATGATGGTGTTGACAAATAATCTTTTATTTGCTAGATATTATCTAACAAGGTGGTATTAATTTAATATTGGAAATGAATTATGCATGGTAACTTATTGTTTAACCTAGAACAATGATATTCACTGCACACTATTTAGGGGCAGCATTTCCAAGATTTTAAAACCAGTACCATTTGCCTCTAGGAAAAAATATGAAAGTGTATCTTAGTTCTACATAATTTCACAGTTTTCTAAAATTATTTTCATATGTATTTTCTTCATAAGTTTTTTTTCCTTTTCTTTTTTTTCATAGAGATGAGGTCTCACCATGTTGCCCAGGCTGGTGTCGAACTCCTGAGCTCAGGTGATCTGCTCACCTCTGCCGCCCAAAGTGCTGGGATCACAGGTGTGAGCCATCGTGCCCAGCCACAGTTTTTTTTGGTTGTTGTTCTTTACATATTACTGTGATCTAGGAAGGGTAGGGTTTATTTCTATTTTATGGTTATTTGTTCAGATAGCTAATTAATGTAAGAATTACAACTAGACTATAGATCTATTCCTAGGGCTTGAAGCTAATACACTGATTTCTATGAATTATAAATTTAAGAACAAAAACTTAGCTTTTGGTGTAGTGAAAATACAATGCTTGAGAGATAAGTAACTTGGTTTTTGTCCTAGGTAACAACTTCTGCCATTAAATAATTCTGTTAACCTTGGGCAATTCACTAAATTTCTGGACTTCGGTTTCCTCATCTATGAAATTGGGATATTCAGAGTCCCTTCAGTTCTAATATTGTGGTATTATAATACACAATTCTGTTGCACCCACAGTAGTAGACCACAAATATTTACTGATTGAATATTACAAATGTGAACTGAGTTAAAGAGAAAGCTGAAAAAAACAGGATTTTTTTTCCCTCTGTAAAATGAGAGGCATGCTAGAGATAGAACTATTCCTTTCAACTCCAAATTCCACCTTTAATGTGTCTTTTAGCAAAGGTCTAACTCTGCCTTAGAGTAATCATGATAGAAATATCAGTGATCTTTTAGTTTTTCATGTGACGGTGGCACAAAGCAGCAGCTCTTTTTTCTGTTCTATAGCAAATTCTAGATCTATTTTTTTCTTATTTCTTTGAGATGGGGAGGAGTAGTGAGAGAGAGAGAGAGAATGGGGTATTAAGTACATTTTAGTTAATCAATTAACTGGAATTTAAGCCTTTAACTTCCAGACTATGAGTTATTTCATGAAGGTTGCCATTGTGGCACTTTGGTGAGCTAGTGCATTTGTTTCTAGCTTTTGGTATATTTCAAAATCACCTGAAACCGCCCAGATATAGTGGCTCATGCCTGTCATCCCAGCACTTTGGGCAGCTGAGACTGGAGATTCGCTTGAGGCCAGGAGTTCCAGCCTGGGCAGTATAGCAAGACCCCATCTCATTTTATTTAAAAAATTTTTAAAATCACCTAAAACACATTTACAAAAATTAGATTCTCTAATTCACAGCCTCCACCTAGTCAGATTCAGGAGACCTACTATTTGGCTGGTGAATTTGCATTTTTAGAAAGTTGCCTGGTTGGGCCCAGTGGCTCATGCCTACATTGGGAGCCCAAGGTGAGGGGATTGCTTGAG
Organism: Rhinopithecus bieti; assembly: GCF_001698545.2. NCBI lineage: Eukaryota > Metazoa > Chordata > Mammalia > Primates > Cercopithecidae > Rhinopithecus > Rhinopithecus bieti. The sequence continues at coordinate 298,947 of NW_016822477.1, read as the reverse complement.
CCCAGGAGTTCGAGGCTGCCTAGGCAACATAGTGAGATGCTGTCTCTATAAAAAATTAAAAAACTAGCTGGCCATGGTGGTGTGCACCTGTAGCCACAGTTACTTGGGAGGCTGAAATGGGAGGATCGCTTGAGCTGGGGAGGTGGGGGCTGCAGTGAGCTATGGTCGCACCACTGCATTCCTGCCTGGATGGCAGAGTGAGACTGTCTCCAAAGAAAGATAAAATTGCTTGCAGTTGATTCAGATTGTCAACTATGTTTTAGTGAATTGCTTAATCCTAGGTGGCATCTTCAAATTACAGGATGGTATGGTGCTTAAAAATGCTCGTTCTAGAGTTAGGCTGCTTGGGTTTGAATTAGCTTACTAGCTCTTTAATTCTGGACTTCTCTGGACTTTAGGCAACTCATCCATAAAATGGGGATTATAATAATGCCTAATTCATGGGATTGCCATGAGGGTTAAATAATATTTTACATTCTTTGTTTTTGCTATGTGGCATATAGTGAAGATTCAAATGTTATTATTCAGACTATAGCAAGACTACTATAACACCTTCCTCAACTTCACCACTGAAATCCACTGATTTGAAGAAAGAAAGATACTGGATGAATTTTTGTGTACTGTCTGGGAAACGTTACACAATTTGCGCAGTAGAAGATTTTTAAACATAATTTGTACATGGGATTGGATGGATGTTAAAGTAGATTCTGGTGTAGTGATATAACATTTCCCGAAGTCTTGAAGCTTTGACTAAAAAGCAAATCTGAGAAGGAACCAAAAGGAAGGAATGCTGAGAAGGATTAAAATATTTGTATTTTTTATTGTCTTAAGGAACTTTTATAGACAGGCAAAGCCAATTTTTTAGTTTAAGTTCATGAAATGTTTGACTTGGCTTACTCGTGCATTTCATACTTAGTATGTTGTGGTAGGAAGGTTTTGGGAAAGAGTGGAAACATTTGGAGATTTTGAGACGATACATCTGTTATCCATCTCTAAATGTATGCAGAAAGGCAAAGTGTGTCCTTTTTGAGGCTGCTTTTTTCTCCCTAGGAACTCTGTTAGCTACACTGTAAGTTATCTTCAGGTTGTTATGGCCGATAGTTGCTTGGACCCTACTACAGTGATTCTTAAATTTAGTGTTTAAAATTACTTGGAAGGGGGAGGGTTGTTAAGAATGCAGATTCCTTGAGACCCAAGTAGATCTTGGGTGGGGTCCACCAGGAATCCAACTTTTTAAAAGGGCCCGCAAGTGATTCTGATGTGGGTGATTCCCCGACTATAACCATGGAAATCCTGGGCTGGTTAATAGGCAGGTCTCCTCAGGTAGTGACTGAAAGTACAATACACCTTTATAGTTCACATTGCTTTACTGATTTAAAATTGGGTCATATTCAGGTACTATGTAATTGATGAGTATAAACAGAGATGTATAATAGAGAACAGATTCAAAATACAAATCTGGAAGTACTTTGCTAGCCTTTACTTGGTTGATTAATTATTTCGGCCAGATTCAATCTTGGCTTCCTTTTATTAATGGGAAAATCTTTTATTTTCATTTTATGCTGTTTAGATAGCCATGCTTGCCTGTTTGTGAAAAGCTTTAACTTGTAAGATTTTCCTCAGGTCTACTCAGTTTGTTGGCATACCTTTACCTTTCTTATAGCCTGTGAAAAAAGTGTTAATATTCCTTCCTTCTGCTGCTAGTTGTAATTATTTTCTGTGCCTTTAAGAAGAAATCCTGCACACTGCACATGGTTTTCTCCCCTCCAGCATTTGCTGCCTCAGCCTTTCTTATGCTTCTTATTTTTGTGGCTGAAATAGGAAAGAGAGGGAAACCCATGTAACTGTCTGGGTTTTCAGCGTGCTCTTTCCTGCAATTAAGAGAAGTTTACCTTAGGAAATCAAGCTACAAGTCATGTTCCTTACTTAGAGCTAGTTTGAGAGTGAACTTGATAAGATGTTTAACTCATCTTTGAATGTGGCTTTTCAGGTATGTTTTTTAATTTGAATTTTATGTTAGATACTTTTTTTTGTTAAAAAATATTTTCATCTGCTTGTCTCTAACCCCCCAGAGATTAAAACATTTTAAATTTGGAACTGAACATAATAATTTTGAAATCAAATTATGTGCTGTTTTCTTATATTTTCCCAAGTACTGTAATGTACAACTACCCATCATACGTTAGGCATTATTTAGAATTTCCAGATCTGGTTTTCATCTAGATTGTTCATAGCCATCTTTTAGTCAAGTAGGGCAAATACATTTTTTGTTGTTGTCCCAGGAAAAAGTCATTCAAATACTATAATAGTTTACTTTTTTTTTTAGAAAAACATAAAATGTTCACATTATCTGCTTTTGAAAAGCAGGACGGGAATCTAAAATAAAGCTAAAGATAATACATTGTTTCCATGTTATTCTTGTTAAGGTGGTGAGAAGATGATAAAGAAAATTTGAGGGTTTGGAAGTATGGTAAGAGACACGAGAAACTATTAGAGAATGAGTTTGAAGATACTCGTAGAGAGAGAAATTGCTCTAGAGATAAATATTAGGTAGAAGTTAGCCATGTAGTTAGTACTTAGGCCTGTTGGTTTCAGAGTATAACCACAGATTATTTCCATATTTTTCTAATTTTTCTACTTGGCCTACCTCACTGCCTTTGTGGATGTTTCTAGCCACTTATTTCTTTAAAGTATCTTGTATGTCCCTCCTTAACTTCCCTAACGTCTGTGTCTCCCGGTGGCTTAATAGGCCATACTGTGAAACTGAACTTTTTTTTTCTTTTCTTTTTTTTTTTGAGATGGAGCCTCCCTCTGTCTCTCAGGCTGGAGTACAGTCGTGGGATCTCAGCTGTCTGCCACCTCCGCCTCCCGGGTTCCAGCGATTCTCCCGTCTCAGCCTCCGGAATAGCTGGGATTACAGGCGTGCGCCTCACGCCTGGCTAATTTTTTGTATTTTTAGTACAGATGGGGTTTCACCATGTTGGCCAGGCTGGTCTCGAACTCCTGACCTGAAGTGATCTATCCCCCACGGCCTCGCAAAGTGCTGGGATTACAGGCAAACTGAACTATTTTTAAATAACAGGTCGTATATATAAAGTTTAATTTAGGCTCTAAAAGTTTAGGTTGTTAATATGATAGTTTCGGGTACCAAAATGTACATTTATCAAAAGGTAAAATAAATGCAATATACAGTTGCACACACTGTATTCTTAGTTGAGTTCCAGTGCTAAAAGGAAAGGAAAATTGTTCCTACAAGTACCAGGGTAAATCTGGCAAATGGAATTAATGTCCCTCTTACCCACGTGGAAAAAATTCATGGTTCATTACCAGGAAGATATAGTACATAGAAATTTAAGTTCTAAAGTAAGTTATTGAAGTTTTAAATAAGGAAAACATCCCAACTGAATAAGTAGTTTCTGTATTTTTGAAGAGTGATAACATTTAAGTTGCTTTTTTGTACTTACATAAGCCTTAACTCCCCCAACCCCTCACTGACTTTTTGACGTTATTGGTACTACCCAGAGTTACAGAGATTGGTAACCCTTGAATGTTATTTAGGAAACAAATAACTCGTGATTCAGAATTTGTTTTGGTTACCAAAATTTTTGATCTAAAGACTAATAAAACTAGCCAGGCGCAGTGGCTCACGCCTGTAATCCCAGCACTTTGGGAGGCTTAGGCGGAAGGATCACGAGGTCAGGAGATCAAGAGCATCCTGGCTAACACGGTGAAACTCCGTCTCTAGTAAAAATACAAAAAAGATTAGGCGGGCGTGGTGGCGGGTGCCTGTAGTCCCAGCTACTGGAAAGGCTGAGACAGGAGAATGGTGTGAACCCAGGAGGCCGAGTTTGCAGTGAGCCGAGATTGCGCCACTGCACTTCAGCCTGGGCGACAGAGTAAGACTGTCTCCAAAAAAAAAAAAAAAAAAAAAAAAAAAAACTAATAAAACTTTTGATAGGTAATTATTATATAAGGTAACTAGCACACTAACTGAACAAATAACTGGAGGTTAATGCCCATCTTTGTGATAATACTCTCAGAAAACACAGTAATACTGTCAAGAATGCTAGGATAAGGATTAACTTTCAAAACTGGATGGTGCACAAATAACACAGCTGAGAACTCTACTGCATGAAGGGAAAATTTTAGGAGATAACCACTATAAAATTTTCTTGAGTAAAGTAATAACTAGCCATTTATTTTAATGAGTAGATAAGATTGTATTGCTCTTCTACAACACCACTGAAACATACATAATCTTTTGATTTGGTTGTCCATTTAATAGAAACATAACACTATGTAGGGAAAAAAATACAGTTACCTTGGTCAGGATCCAGGTTTCACCTGTGCAGCTGGAAGAAAGGTTCTATCATGCATATTGTCAGTTCAGGATGTACTTCTAGGTTAGACATGAGCAAAATGTCAACAAAGCAAAGCACCAGCAACTACCATACAGCTAAGTGTATGCCTTTTTATTCTCAGAATGTTTAGACATCTGATATATGTTATTTAGTCTTGCTTGAATTCTTTTACTAATTTGGAGCTCAGTTTTCTCAACAGAGTCTATTGAGGGTATTAGTTGTTAGAAGGTTCTTTGTTGAAGTACAGTGTGGTTCATTGTAATGTTCATAGTCCCAATTTCCCCCTTAGCGCCACAAAAAACAATTCAATTCATTTACATGATTACCCTTCAGACATTTAAGATTGCTGCAGAACCCTTTTTAGTTCTTACGAATTAGTTTGGAATTTTCTTGCCATTTATTCATTCAGCAAATTATTGTGAGTCCTCTATGTATACTAGGCACTAGGCACATAGGAGATTAGGTAAACAGAACATTTTATTTAAAAAGTTTCACATAAGGGAGTCCTATAATATCAATGCTTACAATATTACCTGAGTAGTATTATAAAAGAGGATATGAGATGCATCAATACCACTGAGGAAGGAGTGATTAACTTTGAGATAGGAAGTTAGGAACTTTACAGTAGATGAAACATGAAAGCTTATTATTTTACTAACGAAGAGGGTTTGGGTTAGAATGAGTCTGATGACAGGACAGGTAAAAATAACACATATAGAATTATATATAAAATAGCTCAGCACTTTTTGGGACTGCAGATTCTCATCAGTATGATTGCCCCTAGGGTGTTTGAGGTATGTGTCAAAACTGAGGCAAAAGGTCGGGTCTAAATTATGGAGGAGCTAAATTTGTCTGACAGAACTAAGTAATTTGAACTGATTCAGTGAGAGGTGGCAGTACAGGGAACATTTGTGGGTTTTTTAAACAATGGCGACATACTTAGAACTACATTTTGGAATGGTGACTTGCATAGCCATGTGGCAGATGATTTACAACTTGAGAAACTGGAGCATGGAGATAGTTTATGGTAGTTTATGGAGATAGTTATGGTAGTTTGTCAGTCTCTTTTTCAAAATGTGATATCCAAATTGTTGATGTAAATAACATTTTTTTTAACCAGTAATATTGGATTAGAGAAAAAAAGTAAATAACTTTAAATAAATCTTTCAATCTCTACAAGAAGGGGTCATAAATAAGTTGAGTGAGACATACCAGTAGTCTTTTTGTGAAGCTTTAAGGAAAATAAACTTTGAACTGGATTTTTGTTTTTGAAGGAATTGAGATGATATGAAAATAGTCATGTGAAAAATTATGCTTACTATATTTTGTAAGGAATTTAATGAGGATGGGAAAAGAGAATAGCTGTTTGGCTACATGTTTTGCTGTTGTGGATCAGAAAGGAAACAACTTCAGGAAAAACCCTGGAGGTGTAAAATTGTTGCAAAATCAAGGTTTTACATCTAGTGTAAAAGTTCTGTACATTGCTTTATAAAAGTGGACTGGGACAGTATACTCATCAGCCATTTTTGAGGATTGAATGAGATAAAGACAAAATATTGAGACTTCCATAATTACCTCTATGTATGTGTCTAATTTTTTTTTTTTTTTTTTTTTTTGAGACGGAGTCTTGCCCTGTCCTCCAGGCAGGAGTGCAGTGGGGCGATTGGCTCACTACAAGCTCCGCCTCCCAGGTTCACGCCATTCTCCTGCCTCAGCCTCCCGAGTAGCTGGGACTACAGGCTACCTGCCACCATGCCTGGCTAGTTATTTTTTTTGAATGTTTAGTAGAGACGGGGTTTCACTGTGTTAGCCAGGATGGTCTCGATCTCCTGACCTTGTGATCCGCCCGCCTCGGCCTCCCAAAGTGCTGGGATTACAAACGTGAGCCACCGTGCCCGGCCCATGTGTGTCTCTTCTACTAAATTGCAAAGTCTCCAGAGACAGGGACCATGTTCTTGTTCATTTTTTTTTTTTACCTTTGCGTAGAGATACAGATTAAATTGAAGGATAATTAAACCTGAAACTTGGGGTCTGCCACCCTTAAATTTGGTTATCTCCAAGTAAATCTAGCTCTAATAATTTTAACAAAGCCCAGCAATCTTTAGTTATCCGTGTGCTGGCAAAACAGTCCATGTTTAAAGGAGTAACTACCAGGCCCGGCGTGGTGGCTCACACCTTTGATCCCAGCACTTTGGGAGGCCGAGGTGGGCGGATCATGAGGTCAGGAGATTGAGACCATCCTGGCTAACACAGGGAAACCCTATCTCTACTAAAAATACAAAAAATTAGCTGGGCATGGTGGCCGGCCCCTGTAGTCCTAGCTACTCGGGAGGCTGAGGCCGGAGAACCCGGGAGGTGGAGCTTGCAGTGAGCCGAGATTGGGCCACTACACTCCAGTCTGGGCGACAGAGCGAGACTCCAAGACTCTGTCTCAAAAAAAAAAAAAAAAAAAAAGGGATTAACTACCTAAACATACAGATTTTGGGAAAATACTTGTGGCAGCTGCACAACTTTTAAGAAAATCCAGATTACAGCATCTGTAACTGAAATGTAATATAAAGGAAGTGCTGAATTTTGTTTTATAAATATTGCCTTAATGCTATTGCTAGTTTTGAAGAAAATATCTTCTTTAGGTTTTCTTATCAGCCTAACAGATTATTCTCAATTTCTGTAGAACTAGATATGTCTGTTTTTTGCACTCAATCTTTTTATACTTTAGTCTTTTATTATTATTATTATTATTATTTTTGAGACAGAGTTGTACTCTCACCCAGACTGGAGTGCACTGTTGCAGTCTCGGCTTACTGCAACCTCTGCCTCCTGGGTTCAACTGATTCTCCTGCCTCAGACTCCCAAGTAGCTGGGATTACAGGCACGTGCCACTGTGCCAGGCTAATTTTTTGTATTTT